>NC_066584.1:68112286-68377843 GCF_024323335.1 Lathyrus oleraceus
ATACCTTGTCTTCTGGTTCTTCAGAACCTTCAGGATCACCTGTAGTTTCCATCAATGCAACATTGGCTTTTTCTTCGTCATAATCTTATTTGGATTCTGAGTCATCCCATGTATCCATCACCCCCTTCTTTCCTTTAGAAAAATTCTTCTTAGGCCTTATGTCCTTTTTCAGCTTAGGACAATCATTTTTGTAGTGGCCTGGCTCCTTGCATTCAAAGAAGATAACTTCTTTTCCAGAACCTTGCTTCTTCTGTCCAGAAGAAGAATCAAAGCGACCAACCATGCTTATGGCTCCTCCGAACTTTCCTTGACCATTTTTCTTGTGTTTCTAGAATCTGTTGACTCTCTTTGAAATTAGAGAAAACTCATCATCATCTTCTAATTCTTCATCATATCCTTCTGATTCTTCCTCAACTTGATAAGCTCTTGTCTTCCCAGGCTTAGACTTTAGAGAAACATATTTACCTTTCTTTTGAGGTTCATCTCCCTTGAGCTCAATCTCATGGCTTCTTAAAGAACTAACAATTTCTTCAAGATTGATACTATTTATATCGTTTTCCAGCTTCAAATGAGTTACCATAGGTCTCCATTTTTTGGGAAGACTTCTGATAATCTTCTTGACATGGTCAGTTATAGAGTATCCTTTGTCCAAAACTTTCAGTCCTGCAACAAGCATCTGAGACCTAGAGAACATAGTCTCAATTGTTTCATCATCTTCCATTTTGAATGCCTCGTACTTTTGGATTAAGGCCAAGGCCTTTGTCTCTTTTACTTAATCATTATCCTCATGAGTCATCCCCAGAGAGTCAAAAATGGATATGGAGAAATCTTAGTGTTTTATCTTCTCATACTCAATATAAGAGATAGCTTTTAGCAATATACTTCTGGTCTTATGATGATTTTTGAAATCTTTCTTCTATTGATCAGTCATAGCACTTCTTGCTATAATATTTCCTTCAGTATTAACTGGGTGAACATAGACATTGACTACAAGATCCCAGAGATCAACATCGTAACCAAGAAAGAAGCTTTCTATTTTATCTTTCTAATAATAAAACTTCTCACCATTAAATATTGATGGTTTTGCACTGCAGTAGTTTCTTTCATTATTGTTAACAATGTTAGCAACAACATTTGTTTCTCACACAAACTGGATCGGTACTGAACACAGTGAGATGCTGATAAATATTTTATAACAATTAGAATTGGAGCTCTGATGCCAATTGAAGGTGTGAAAAACATAAGAGAGGGGTGTTTGAATTGTGATTTACAAGCAAAAGCTTTTTCCAAAATGAAATTCTGGTATCAGATATGAGATGTCGAAGGTAATGTCACGACACTAATATCTAAATAATACAAATAGGATAAAAGATAAAGAACAATAATGCAAGATAGAAAAGAAATTGTTAACCCAGTTCGGTGCAAACTCACCTACGTCTCGGGGCTACCAAGCCAGGAAGGAAATCCATTAAAATAGAATCAGTTCAAAGACTCTTAGTAAACAACACAAGTTACAGTCTTTTTCACCTAATCTCTACCCGTGTGACTTCTACCTAAGAACTCTTAGATATGAGATCTCACTCACTCCCCCTCAATCACACCAGTGATATAAACAAGAATTACAATGAAAAGAAGACACTTTTCAAAGACACACACTTGATCTTACTTAACAGCTTCAATCAAGTAGACACACACTCATGCTTTCTTTGAGTGACAAATTACAACTCAAAAATCAGACCAATTCAATCATCTATGGATGAATTGAATGGCTTACAAGTCACACGACCACACAAGACTAAAACCCTTATTCTCTCTCAATATCTCGTTCCTTATTTCTTGTGTATCAAATCAGGTTTTCCATGTCCTTTTTATAGAAGCAATTTGCTGGGCTTGGACATCATAAAACCCTAAAACTATTTTCCTTGTAAATCTTCTCATGACAGTTGATTAGATCTCTTTGGAAAATAAGTTATTCTCGTTGTAATTACTGATTGATAGCGTGTTTAATCATATATTCAATCATACATAGATTTTCATTAAAAACGCAATCACATAATACATAACATTCAGACTGAATGTTCTGTATACAGATGTCATGACATCGGGTCTGACATCCTGGGAAAATCCTGTATAATTATATCTTAAACATCCAGCAGGTACAAGATATCTTATGTTAAGACATCACATGTGACAACGTGTGACACTCTTGGTTTTACCAAAATTGCTGCCAACACTTAGAACCAACAAACTCCCCCTTTGGCAAATTTTGGCTAAAACATATATCAGTGCATTTGTTCACAAGAGAAAACACATATCAACAGTTAAGCAGCAGCAGAAGCAATAAACACACAATTACTAGCTATAATAGCAACTAGTAATGCACACAATAAACACATGGGTACTTCTTCTCCCCCTAAGTTTGTTCAACATAGACATCTCTTCCAACAACAATAACACCTATAATAACAGCACCTGTAACATTCAGAGTCACTCTCTGACATCAACTCCAACATCACCTGTTCAACACAGAACATTATTCTGTTCAGACATCTCCTTTAACATCTGTAACACCCCAAAATTTACCCTCTTCATTCATGCATTCATTTTTAGGTCATTTAACATTTCATATTGCATTTCATCATGTCAATCAGAATCAGATCCAAGAAACTTTATTTAAAAAAAAAGATTAATTAAATAAATAAATAAATAAATAAAATATAATAGAAAAATCTTGGACTTGGACCTCTCTCATTTGAGCCCACAAAGCCATGAAAATCAGGTTATAAAAGAGGGAGAAGAGACAGAAAAAGGAAGAGAAGCAAAATACTCTGAGGTTTCCTTGGAACAAAACCATGGACAAAACCTAGGGAGACTACCTGACAGAGAACTCAGAGCAGCCTCCAAACCCTGAAGGGAACTCAACTGCACAGAATCACCTCTGTCTCACATAAACCCTAAAGATTGTTTTGTAAACCTCACAGGTGCAACTCAATTTCAATCAAGCTCTCCAATCAGGTTTGCCCTTATTCCCATTACCTTTGTGCTTTGAAGTTGAATACTCTGAATGTTTGAGGTATGATGGATGAATTTCATTAGGTTTTTGCCCATGGGTTCATAATTATGTATGAATGTATAAATAATGCCTTGAATGCTTAATCGTTTAATTTCTGAAGTGTATGCCACAGGGTTTGAGGTTTCTGAAACCATACTGTTATCCATGAAAAAATGCTTATTGTGTTTCACTAACCCTTTTGTTGAGTTTTTGTGAAGGCTCACATGACTTTTGCAGGGATAGCTCGCTGGATATTCCACTTTATTTGTGGGATACCGCCTGGAGGTTTCATTCCGATTACCTGTACTGACTCACTTTCTTTGATGGTGTTAGCTTGGGAGGATCTCAGGGCTTCCTTGTTCCGTTAATTACTGTTACTTCGGATCTTTATCCGTGTGGTACTTTTACATTTTCCCGTATTTTTACCGCTTTCTTAGCTGGAAGACCTCGATAGGAGGCAATGTTTTGTGTGTTTACTTTATGTAGGTTCCTTCGTCTAGGATTTCCCTTTTGCATGAGCATCCCTAACCCTACCAACTCATTGATTTTTCTTCTCCTAAGAACACGTTAACTCCTTCTACTACAGGCGAGTAAGTCTCCAAAGGTCGAGCATCCGGTAGATTGCGTAGTAACGTCGTTCGTCAAAAACCCAATCCATAACCCCGTAGTTAGCCGAACTACGGCTTGCTCTGATTCTCATTCCAGATGAGATACGTAGGCATAAGACGTGATGTCTTAGCAAGCACAATTACCCTTAACCCCTAGGTAGCCGAGCTAAGAAGACTCTGATTCTCATATTCAGATGAGATACGTATGCAGTGGATGCGACATCCGTGCGAGTCATTTTCTTTTGACCCTTTTTTAAGTAAATAACACATTAGATAAACCCACACCCTTTAGACAAGAACTACAAAAGTGGATCTCGTAGAGTACTACGGATGCGTAGGGGTGCTAATACCTTCCCTTTGCATAATCGACTCCCGAACCCAAGATTTGGTTGCGAGACCCTGTCTTGTCCTTTCGTTTTTCCAAGTTTACTTCGAGCCTTTCCTTTCCCTCCTCTCGGATAAATAACGCACGGTGGCGACTCTCCTGTCTTTCTTCGCCAGGTGTTTTTTTCGCATTCCATTTTTCAGGTTGCGACAGCTGGCGACTCCACTGGGGACCCGGTTTCCCTAAGCGAGTCCCTCCTAGCTTTTGTAGGTTTTTTGTTTATTGGGTGTTTATTCTTTTGTACAGTTATTTATCTTTCAGCATTTACCTGCTTTATTGCATTGTGTACATATGACTGTCGTATCTGCTGGTTCTGTTTGTGAGATGAGTTCTATACCCGGACTCGAGTGCAATTAAGATAGGAGAATGACATAGTCTTGTTAACTTGTGTGGAGTTATTCCTTAGCAAGTTGACTTGCAAGCCTATTCACTTGGTGGAGGTCATGTTGAGATCAATAATGTCACACAAGTAAGTTGTGGTTAGACATTACTTTTTCCAATATAGACCTTAGAAGCCAAGGACCTTAGTTTACCAAACCCATCTTGGCCTATTCGTAGGACGTAGTGCGAAAGTCGTTCAAGTGTAAGATTTGATATGATTGTTATGCGATACTACACTCATAAGAGTCTCTCTTGAGAATATTTTTGGAATACAAGTAGTCGTTCCTCTGATAATATCCGAAAGATGGGATTATGACTATGGGAACCTTTTGTAGAACATGTTTGGCAGGTTTAAACCTTAGTACACTCCCTTTGGGTGGTTCTTAACCTAAACTCCATGCTCGTGACTTGCAACAAACCCTTGATTCATGGTTGATCCGTTCAGGTATCCTTAATATCAATGAAACTTGGGTGTTGATAAGGTGTAAATCATAATCCACCAAAAACGGATGGTTGATATTAAGGATAACATGATCCATCCCATGACCTTTGTTTGGCGTGCTTTGCTTGATCCTCTTAATTTCTCTCCAGGCAGTGCAACCTTACAGATGTTCAAGCGGATCCAGCCATCCTGATTGACATGCCATTGCATTGCATAACATCATCTGCATATTTGCATCCAACATCTCATGCTTATTCATTTGCAGGGTATTCCCTTTTTAAGGGGGGACCTTAAAATTGAATAAGCAGTGCATCGCATACCATACATACTAACCCTTGTTTGTTTTGCAGGTGTCACCGCAGTGTCTAATGTTTGTTCCCTGTTTCGGGCAGTTATTGGTCCCAAGCGAGTTCACAGGTACCCGACAAAGGAAAACCGTCCACGACTAGCAATGGACCAGATACAGAAAGAATTGGCTGATATGCGTGAAAGGATGGATCAGTTCATGACATTGATGACTGGTATTGCAGAAGGCCAGGCGAAGCTGAAGGAATTGGTTGAGCAACCGAGGCCCGATCTAGAGGTGGAAATACCAAGTGCTAAGGGGAACCCTGGTAACCCTGGGAACCCTGGTAACCCTAGGAACGCTGATAACCCTATGAACACTGGAAACGCGGGTAACGCAAATGTTGATGGAAACCCGGGTAATGTTGGCAACACGGGAAATGTTGGGAATGGTATTGGCGGAAGGTACAATGTGAATCAAGGGATTCGGCTTAACGGGCGCCCTGTTACTGAAGATTGTCAGTATGATCAATTTTCTTTGCACGACGAGGCCCTCGAGACCACTCGCCGTATGGATGAGCTTGATGAGAAGCTCAAATCTTTGGAGTCTCAAAATTCCTTAGGTTTTGATGTCACCAATCTTGGTCTGGTTCAGGGAGTAAGGATCCCTCACAAGTTCAAACCCCCTACTTTTGAGAAATACAACGGGGCTTCTTGCCCTCGCACTCATCTCCAATCTTATTTGGGAAGGTTGGGAGCTCACACTGAAGATGAAAAGTTGTGGATGTACTATTTTGAAGACAGTTTAACTGGAGCTTCTCGTGAATGGTATTCTCATTTGTCTCGTACTACCATCAAGAGCTGGAAAGACTTGGCAGAGGCTTTTATCAAGCAATATCAATACAACTTGGACATGGCTCCAAATTGGACCTTGTTGCAAGGAATGTCTCAGACTGCCAAGGAAACCTTTAGAGAATATGCTCAGCGTTGGAGACAGATTGTTGCATCCGTCCAACCCCCTATGTCTGAAAGGGAGATGGAGGACATGTTCATGAACACTCTTCAAGGCAATTATATCGAGAGATTGGCTGCTTGCCCGTCAATCAGCTTTGCAGAGATAGTGATTGTTGGAGAAAGGATCGAGAGTTTGTTGAAGATGGGCCGAATTCAAGACAACAGTGCTTCCAACTCATCAGTCCCCAAGAAACTGTTTGCTGGTAACGATCAGCGAAGAAGAGAAGGTGAGACGAGCGTTGTATATGCCGGCAGAGGCAGGGGCAGAGGACGCCCTAATTATTATCAAGACCAAGTGGCCGCAGTCACTATTCCAACACCTGTTCCTCAACCGCAGTATCATCCGCAACAGCAACCCATGTACAACAATCAACAACAAAGAGGTAATTCGGGTCAGCAGAGACCCTATCAACAACGTCCAAGGCAGGCGGACCGGATCATTGAGCAAATCCCAATGATTGACATGAATCTGGTTACGTTGAGAACTCTGGCCCAACCGGTCGATCCCAACAATCTTCCTAGAGGCTATGATGTCAACGCCAAATGTGCTTTTCACTCCAACGCACCTGACCATACTACAGATAATTGCAAGGCTCTCCAGCTAAAGGTACAAGATTTGAGAGATGCCCAGGCCATCAATTTTTCTCCGGTGCCTAATGTTATCCAAAACCCGATGCCAGCTCACGGCGGGCAGAGGATTAATGCGATTGATAATGGGGAAACTTTGAATTTGGTTTATGATGTGACTAAAGTGAAGACTTCACTATCGGTGGTCAAAGACCGACTCTTGAAAGAACGGATTTTCCCGGGTTGTGGGGAAGATTGCAGAAATTGTCAAGACGCCGAGAACGGATGTGATAGTTTGAGAAGGGGTATTTAGAAACTGATAGATGAAGGTTGTCTTCAGTTCGATTAGACTCGTCCAGTGAAGAATGATGTGTCAAGAGTAACGTTTTATTTCACTCCTGAAGAAATATATGTTCCCGAGAGACCCGCTCCGACAACAATATATTTCCCAGAAAGTCCAACACCAATTGACTCTGACAACCCTCAACCGGCTTTGGTTAGTCTGGTCGGTACCAGGACCTGTTCCGTATGAGAAAGACAGTGCTATCCCGTGGCACTATGGGGCTGATATCTACTGCCAGGGGCAGAAAGTTAACGAAGAAGACATTGACATTGGTAGCTCCGCTGTAGACAATGTTGGAGGAATTGGTGGCTTCACTCGCAGTGGACGCCTATTTGCACCATCAATATTGCGCACGAATGCTGAAGCTGAGGCAGCTGCCATGGCTTAAGGAAAACAGGTATCCACCGAAGAGGTTACTACCGAGGAAACTCCTCCTAAGACCGCATTCGAGAAGGAAGTGGATAAGTTTATGAGGATTATCAAGAAAAGTGACTACAAGGTATTCGACCAGCTAAATCAGACACCCTCAAAGATCTCCATTCTCTCACTATTGATGAGCTCTGAGGCACACAGAGCAGCCTTGTTGAAAGTACTGAATATGGCTTATGTTCCCCCAGAGATAACTGTTGACCAGCTGGAGTCGGTAGTTTCGAATGTACACACTAGCCATGCGCTAGGTTTCACCGATTATGACCTAACATCTGAGGGCAAGAATCACAACAAAGACTTGCATATCACAATAGAATGCAAAGGGACGGTGCTTTCCCATGTTTTGGTTGGTACAGGTTCTTCTCTGAATGTTCTCCCAAAGAAAGCCTTAACAAAGTTGGATTGCGATGACGCCACCCTGAGGCCGAGTAATTTAGTTGTAAGGGATTTTGATGGCTCTAAGCGAGCTGTTTGTGGCGAAGTTAAGTTGCCAGTTAAGATTGGACCGCAGGTATTCAAGAGTACCTTTTATGTGATGGATATCCAGCTTGCCTATAGCTGTCTGCTAGGTCGACCCTGGATTCATGCTGCCGGTGCTGTTACTTCTACTTTCCACCAGAAGCTCAAATATGGACTAGAAAGTCAGATCGTCACCGTCTGTGGTGAAAAGGATATTTTTGTTAGCCACCTGTCTACATTTAAGTATGTGGAGATGGATGGCGAGATGCATGAGATGCTGTGTCAGGGCTTCGAAGCCATAAACATCGGTGAGGTCGCGCCCGAAACTGTCTTTTCACCTGAGTCTGAGAAGATCGGGACTTCTATCTCTTCATACAAGCAAGTTGTTGAATTGGTTAAGGCTGGTAATGCCCAAGGATGGGGCAAATTTGTGGAGCCAATCATAAAAGAAGACAAGTTTGTATTGGGGTATACTCTGAGGTCTCAGAAGAATGAAGTTGGTACTTTCTCCAGCGGGGGTTTGGTTTCTCCCCACACCGTCAATGCTGCAGATGAAGACAAGGCTGACAGCGACTGTGACTTAGATAGCTGGATTTGCCCGTGTGTCCCAGGAGAAAAGCTCGACAATTGGTCGTCTGAAAAAGTCGTCTGGTTTACTCTACTGAAGGAGTAATTTTTATTGTTTTCCTTTTATCACATGTATAACAAAGTCTTACACTTTGACCAAGGTGTAATGACTCATCTGTAGGGCCATCCATTTAGTTACATTTCGCAATTATTTTCATCATCAATAAAGGATAACTTTTGCAAACAATTTTGTGTTCTCTTTCTTTCAATTATTTTTACTTTTACAAAAACGGCAATGTTTCTTTTACATGTTTCTTTTTTGTTTTTCTTTCCAAAAAACACCTCGTAAAACTGATCACCCGGATCTCACTGCTGACGACACTGCTATGGCCAAGTATGACTTCGACAATCCTATCTATCAAGCCGAAGAAGGGGTTGAGGAAGATTGTGAATTGCCTGAGGAGTTAGCCAGGTTGTTGAAACAGGAGGACCGAGCTATCACACCTTATCAGGAGGTGGTTGAGACCATCAACATTGGTACCGAAGACGACAAGAAAGAGATCAAGATCGGGGCCAGTCTACAGGCCGAGAGGAAAAGACCGTTGATCATGTACTTAACTGTGTTAGAAAGGTCAATGGGTTGTGTGCTCGGTCAGCATGACGAGTCAGGTCGAAAAGAGCATGCAATATACTACCTTAGAAAAAAGTTTACCGACTGTGAACAAAGATACTCACTGCTCGAGAAAACTTGTCGCGCTTTGGCATGGGCTGCTTGCCGACTAAGACAGTATATGTTGACTCACGACTCTATTGATATCAAAGATGGATCAAGTCAAGTATATTTTTGAAAAGCCAGCAGGGTTGCTAGGTGGCAAATGATGATGACAGAGTATGACATCCAATACACTTCACAAAAAGCCATCAAAGGAAGTGTCTTGTCAGACTATCTTGCCGCACAACCGATTGATGATTACCAACTTATGAGGTTCGACTTTCCTGATGAGGACATCATGTTTCTCAAATCGAAAGATTGTGAGGAACCACTCCCGGAGGAGGGGCCTGACCTTGAATCCAAATGGATTATGATGTTTGATGGGGAGGTCAACGTCAATGGTCGCGGAGTTGGTGCAATGTTGATCACACCGGAGGGGGTTCATATGCCATTTTGTGCCAGAATAACTTTTCCCTGCACCAACAATGAAGCCGGACGAAGCAGAATGGGTCCACTCTCGATACAATCAGCTAAGCCTAGTTGAGGAAAAGAGACTAGCAGCTATATGCCATGGCCAGCTATATCAGTGACGGACGAAGAAAGCGTTTGATCAAAAAGTGCGCCCTCGGGAGTATCGAGTCGGTGAATTGGTACTCAAAAGAATTCTTCCTCCCAACACAGATCACAGGGGCAAATGGACACCGAACAACGAGGGTCCATACGTGGTTAAAAGAGTTTTCTCTGGCGGAGCTCTGATGCTAACAACCATGGATGGCAAAGACTTCTCGTCCCCTGTCAACTCAGGCGCAGTTAAAAAATACTTCGCATAAAAAGGGGCATCCCGACGAACCAAAAAAAAGAATGAAGAGGTTGAGGCAAAAATTAGGGATATAAAAATCAAAAAAATGTACACCCGGTGAGTCGAAAACCCGAAAGGGCGGCTCAGGCAAAAATGGGTATCCCGGTGGATTGAAAACCCAAAAGGGCGGTCCACGCAAAAGTTAGGGAATAAGCGAATAACTGCGATCTGAGTTCATCCGTGTTATATCACCGTTTCATTCAATCCGGCAATCTTCGAAGGTAAAAGATCGACTAATCATCCACTTCAAAAAGCAAGATGAGCAGAGCGTCTTGAGGACATACGAGCCATAGCAGAGTCGAAACTCGGTGGGACCCCGTTTCCACATTGCCATTAGGATAGTTTCTCTTGTTCAATTTATAGAGATCGCCTCTTTCCAGGGATCAGCTTCCTGATGTACTCGCCTATTCCTGGCACAAACTTTTCAACCAACAAAAGTCGAATAATTCAGTTAAAAAGCCTCTTTACTTTTCATTTATCAGTTTGTTTGCAAAAGATGTCTGAATTCTTGAGGAAACATATTGCATCTGAATGTAATGGTGGCTTTTGCAGATGACTTGCGCAGGAAAACAGTCAAAATTGCTTTGAATGTGCTTAATCCCGGACGGTGAATTCAAACCGAGTAATTCCCTGGGGCATACGTGTATTTTTTGGTTACAGGTCACAGGAACCGGATGCCAAGTCATGAATCCTCACCCCCAAGCGGTTAACAAAGCCTCTCCTCTGCAGAGCAGGTTCCCCAGTAGAGTTGACAGTATCCAGACTGTATATCCCCAGTAGAGTTGACAGTATCCAGACTCTATATCCCCAGCGGAGTCGACAGTGCCAGACTGTATCTTCCCAGCAACAGCGGAGTAGTCGCATACCCAACAGACAAGAGGGTGACGTTCCCAGTGTTCATCTCGTCCCCAGCAGATTATCTTTTTTAACAGATTTGTTTTAATCCCCAGCCTGAGGACGATTAACAAGTTCATATCCTCAGCAAAGGTCGATTCCTACGACATTTCCCCAGGAAGTGCTTTCCTCACAGACTCTCCTCGCAGAGCCTCGCCAAGCAAAGTTTTCATAGTTGATACTTCCCCGGCAAGGTCAACTTTTCAAAAAAGGCCGATTTATTTTCGGTGGCTCCCCGGTCCCGGCAGACTGATCGTTCCCCACAGAGCATTCAAGGATTGATACAGCGATCCGCTCCCTGCCAGAGTTGCTTCCCCAAGCAGATTTCTTTTTTCTTTTGCACCATGCATAACATTTGCATTTGCATTTGCATGCATATCAAACATACACATAAGCTGATAAACAGGTTCTTCAAAGCAGACTGAAAAATTACTTTACAACCAAAGCCATGAGATTCGGCCAGAGGATCAAGTGTGTGTGTGACCCAGCATGAGGGTCATTTCGAAGATTCAGCCAGAGAATCAAAGAAAATAGATTCAGCCAGAGAATCAAAACAAAGGAGATCTAGCCAAAAGATCGAAGAAGATCTAGCCAGAAGATCGAAGTCAGGTCTAGCCCGAAGACTGGAAATAGATTCAGCCAGAGAATCGAAACAATTCAAATCTAGCCAGAAGATCGAAGTAGATTCAGCCAGAGAATCAAAGAAAATAGATTCAACCAGAGAATCGAAACAAAGGAGATCTAGCTAGAAGAGCGAAGAAGATCTAGCCAGAAGATCAAAGAAGATCTAGCCAGAAGATCGAAGAAGATCTATCCAGAAGATTGAAACCGTATCCAGCCCGAGGATCAAAATTAACATCCAATCAGAGGACTAAATTGAGTATAGATTCAGCCAGAGGATCGAAACTCCAAATTAAGTCAGAAGACTGATTCAGATTCAGCCAGAGGATCGGAAGAGAAATAAACAGCGCGATGTATTTCAACATTTTTGTGGTGTTCTCGGAGCGCAAATTTTCGGTCTGTCTTTGGTATTCAATCACAGCTCACCCTGTTTGTCTGATAAGCTGTTCGCTTTAATCCTGCTCGGGTTAGCTGATGATCGAATAGGGGCAGCTGTAACACCCCAAAATTTGCCCTCCTCATTCATGCATTCATTTTTAGGTCATTTAACATTTCATATTGCATTTCATCATGTCAATCAGAATCAGATCCAAGAAACTTTATTTTAAAAAAAAAACCAATTTTTTTTTAATTAAATAAATAAATAAATAAAATATAATTGAAAAATCTTGGACTTGGACCTCTCTCATTTGAGCCCACAAAGCCATGAAAGTCAGGTTATAAAAGAGGGAGAAGAGATAGAAAAAGGAAGAGAAGCAAAATACTCTGAGGTTTCCTTGGAACAAAACCCTGGACAAAACCTAGGGAGACTACCTGACAGAGAACTCAGAGCAGCCTCCAAACCCTGAAGGGAACTCAACTGCACAGAATCACCTCTGTTTCACATAAACCCTAAAGATTTTTTTGTAAACCTCACGGGTGCAACTCAATTTCATTCAAGCTCTCCAATCAGGTTTGCCCTTATTCCCATTACCTTTGTGCTTTGAAGTTGAATACTCTGAATGTTTGAGGTATGATGGATGAATTTCATTAGGTTTTTGCCCATGGGTTCATAATTATGTATGAATGTATAAATAATGTCTTGAATGCTTAATCGTTTAATTTCTGAAGTGTATGCCACAGGGTTTGAGGTTTCTGAAACCATACTGTTATCCATGAAAAAAAATGCTTATCGTGTTTCACTAACCCTTTTGTTGAGTTTTTGTGAAGGCTCACATGACTTTTCCAGGGATAGCTTGTTGGATATTCCACTTTATTTGTGGGATACCGCCTGGAGGTTTCATTCCGATTACCTGTACTGACTCACTTTCTTTGATGGTGTTAGCTTGGGAGGATCTCAGGGTTTCCTTGTTCCGTTAATTACTGTTACTTCGGATCTTTATCCGTGTGGTACTTTTACATTTTCCCGTATTTTTACCGCTTTCTTAGCTGGAAGACCTCGATAGGAGGCAATGTTTTGTGTGTTTACTTTATGCAGGTTCCTTCGTCTAGGATTTCCCTTTTGCATGAGCATCCCTAACCCTACCAACTCATTGATTTTTCTTCTCCTAAGAACACGTTAACTCCTTCTACTACAGGCGAGTAAGTCTCCAAAGGTCGAGCATCCGGTAGATTGCGTAGTAACGTCGTTCGTCCAAAACCCAATCCATAACCCCGTAGTTAGCCGAACTACGGCTTGCTCTGATTCTCATTCCAGATGAGATACGTAGGCATAAGACGCGATGTCTTACCGAGCACAATTACCCTTAACCCCTAGGTAGCCGAGCTACGAAGACTCTGATTCTCATATTCAGATGAGATACATATGCAGTGTATGCGACATCCGTGCGAGTCATTTTCTTTTGAACCCTTTTTTTAGTAAATAACACATTAAATAAACCCACACCCTTTAGACAAGAACTACAAAAGTGGATCCCGTAGAGTACTACGGATGCGTAGGGGTGCTAATACCTTCCCTTCGCATAATCGACTCCCGAACCCAAGATTTGGTTGCGAGACCCTGTCTTGTCCTTTCCTTTTTCTAGGTTTACTTCGAGCGTTTCCTTTCCCTCCTTTGGGATAAATAACGCACGGTGGCGACTCTCCTGTCTTTCTTCACCGGGTGTTTTTTTCGCATTCCATTTTTCAGGTTGCGACAACATCACAGAACATCATTCTATTCAACATCATCAGTTGTCATCTGTTTACATCCGCACATAATAACTGCAGCTCTCCACATCTCAATACATTAACTGCAGCTCTCCATATAATACCTTCTCCCCCTTTTTAGTCAAAATAGACCAAAGTGACCAATTAGACAAAATACATGTCAATCAGTCCAGCAGAGAATGTCACAAAGGATGTTATAACATATTAAATGTTAAGCATAAATGTCAGGTGATACAAACCATAATTATACACAGCTGCAATAGCTGAGATAATCAAAAATCCAGGGAACTCATAAAGAGCCCAAATATTACATCATGGCATCAACAAAGACTACCAAAAAAACTACAAACATCAAGCAAAAAACATCAAGGCATCCAAGCATCCAAAACAGCATCCAGAACACACATCATTCAAACAGGGGGACCATCATCACACTAACTTAGTCTGAGGAGGTAGCATCTTCTTCACCTTTAGATCCAGAACTGCCACTAGATTGATCTTGAGAATCAGACCTCTCACTTGAGGTATGGGCATATGTCTCCTTGGCGTCACCAACCTTATCCATCTCTTCTTGCTCCAAGCTACTAATGAGAACCTCTAAAGCCTCTTTCCTAGCCTTGGCCACCCTAATCCCAGTTTCCAACTCCTTACAAGTTTCTTTCAATTAAGCAATCAGGCCATCTTGAGAGGTTGGCTTCTTCATTGCAGATGTCATGACAATGTCATTGACATGACTGCCTTCAAATAACTTGTAATGAATGGACAATGGAGGCTTCCTTCTACTGGGGATATCACTTGTGTTTAAAATACCAGGTTGCTGGCTTAAAATTATTCCACAAATGATTGAGGGAAAGGCAATTGGAAGCTTTACTGCATTAGTGGAGGCATGTCTAACAATTTGTTCAAACATGAACCTTCCATAATTAAAGTTGAGCCTGGTTCCAATAGCATAAACTATCCTTCCAAGAACATTAGAGATTGTTGAGATATGGTTTGTTGGCACCCAGTTGGTTGAACCTATCTTATGCAAGATAGCATATTTTACAGTTAATTTGCCAGCAGATAGATGCTTTTTGCTTGGCCATTCCTTGACTTGACCAGTAGTGATTGTCCTACAGACTTCATTGTTTGTGGCTTCTAATTCAACAACTCCTTCTGTTCCTCTTCCTAGGAACTTATTGATTACAGCAGGGGAGAACCTTACACACCTTCCTCTAACAAACACTTTGCAAAATTCTTTGCTATTCTTGTCAGAAATATCCTCAGGGATATTCACCACAAACTCCTTCACTAAACCTTCGAAACACTAGGGTAATGCACTAACTGTTTTCAGTAAACCTGCAGACTTGATCAACTCCATAACCTCCTTCACTTCCACAACCTCCTTCCCTAGCTCCCTTTCCACAACAACTCTCCTCTGTATAACAAATTTCCACTTGGCTGCACCATCTTCCAAATGAAAGGAAATATTATCCAGATGCACAACGGCAACCTTAGTTGGAGATTTTCTAGCAGTTTACTTTTTAACAGGAGAGATGTCTGGGACATCGTCTTCGACATCATCATCAGAGTCAGAACTTTCTCTGACCTTTCTCTTCTTGACTTCCACTTTACTCCATGATTTTGAAGGACCTACATCAACGACCTTCTTACTGGTTTTGGCTGTCATCATATCAGCCACAGACCTCCCTTTCCTGGTCTTCATTCTTTTTATAACACTTGGCTCCAAGTAATGAAGCAAGGTGTCATCTTCACTATCTGAGCTTTCTTCCTCCAAATCAATCACCTTTTCAGCAGTGTCATGCTTCTTAGACTAAGAAGCATATATAGGTTTCTTACTATGCATGGTTTTTCCTAAAGAACACAGTCCCTCAGCAGCAATATCCTTCTCTGACCTAGATGAATCATCATCTTTCTCAATTTAAGGTTCCACCTCAGGTGAGGGGTCCCTTCTAGACAGAGGAGTCGAAACTCCCTTGACTGAGTGTCCTTCATTTAGGATCCTTGTGACCAGATTCCTAATGACACGGTCTGTATAATGCATGTCATCCTTAGGAGGAGGGTTATCAGAAAAGTTACCTTGAGTGTTTCCAGCAGTGGAAGAAGGGCCAGGGGCATCGCCTAGGATTACTGAAAGAGGAATAACTTCCAAAACATCTTCATCTAGAAAATCCATGGACGGAGTTCTTGCTTTGTAAATGGGTTTTGAACTAGAAGACGAGGGATGTTGTGACATTTTGTTGGACATGTGAAAATATTTTTGTTGCCCTAACAGAGATGAACGATACAGTTTGATGAAGATGGAAGTGGTTGTGTTGAGGTAGCGTGTGAAAATGGTATAGATGGTAGTTCCAATATTAGGTAATGATTTACCATAAATGGGGCACTTTCTTTTAAGTGGGCAGACAATATTTTTATTACCTTTTCCACTCCACTTTAATTGCTATAAATTCTCATGAATGCAAATCCCCAATTTCCCTCTAAAATATTCAAACTGATTAGCATCCAAAGCCTTTGTAAATATGTCAGCTAATTGTATTTCAGTAGTAACATGCTCCAATGCTATGATTTTCTCTTCCACAAGTTCTCTAATGAAGTGATGACGAATATCAATGTGCTTTGTCCTGCTGTGCTGAATAGGATTTTTGGAAATATTTATAGCACTCAGGTTGTCACAGTACAATGTCATGACATCTTGTGTGACATTGTTTTCAGTCAACATTTGTTTCATCCAAACCAGTTGAGAACAACTACTCTCAGCTGCTATGTATTCAGCTTCAACAGTGGATATGGACACACAATTTTGTTTCTTGCTAAACCATGATATCAAATTGTTCGCCAAGAAGAAACATCCTCCTGAAATGATTTTCCTATCATCAGCACTTCCATCCCTGTCACCATCACAGTAACCAGTCAACATAGATCCAGATCCATGAGTATATAACATCCCATAGTCGCTGGTGCCATTGCCATATTTCAGTATTCTCTTCACTTGGTTTATGTGACTGACTTTTGGTTCAGCTTGATATCTAGCACAAACACCTACAGCAAATGCAATGTCAGGTCTACTTGCTTTGAGATATAGCAGACTTCCTATCATGCTTCTGTATAGACTTTGATCTACACTAACACCATTTTCATCTTTGGAGACTTTCAAATGTGTAGGAGCAGGTATCCTTTTATGACTTGCATTCTCCATGCCAAACTTCTTAACAATGTTCTTGGCATATTTTCTTTGAGATAGAAAGATAGAATCTTCCATCTTCTTGACTTGTAGCCCAAGAAAGTAGGTCAGCTCTCCAACAAGGCTCATCTCAAACTCAAACTGCATTTGTCTAACAAAATGTTCGACCATCTGATCTAACATCCCACTAAACATAATATCATCTACATATATTTGTGCCACCATGAGTTTTCCTCCTTCATTCTTCACAAATAGGGTCTTGTCAATACCTTCTTTCCTGTATCCATTGTTAGTGAGGAACACCGTGAGTCTCTCATACCAAGCCCTAGGAGCTTGCTTCAAACCATATAGGGCTTTCTTCAATCTGTACACATGCTTTGGAAGATTTGGATCTGTGAATCCTTTAGGCTGTTCAACATATACTTCCTCATTTAAGTATCCATTCAAGAAGGCACTTTTTACATCCATTTGGAACAGTTTGAAATTCAGAATACATGCCACTCCAACCAATAGTCTAATGGACTCAAGGCGAGCTACAGGAGCAAATGTTGCATCAAAATCCACTCCTTCAACTCTAGTATATCCTTGTGCTACTAATCTTTCTTTGTTTTTAGTAACCACCCCTTGTTCATCAGATTTATTCTTATACACCCACTTTGTGCCTATGACATTTATTCCTTCAGGTCTAGGAACCAATTCCCATACTTCATTCCTCTTGAATTAACCTAACTCCTCCTGCATGGCATTGATCCAGAACTCATCACCCAAGGCTTCCTTGACATTCCTAGGCTCAATCTTGGACACAAAGCAGCCATGTGAGATCACTTCCCTTGATCTAGTTGTGACTCCTTTATTTGGATCTCCTATAATGAGATCTTTGGGATGATCCTTCTGAATTCTGATGGAGGGTCCCTTGTTGATTTTGTCATCTTCAGGTTCAGCTTGAGGAAGTTCACTCTCCTTATTTTTGTCTAAGAAATCAGCTGGGGGATCATTCACAAATGTCTCAACATCAGTCTGTTGTTCATCAACCACAACATTGATAGACTCCATCATTACTTTTGTTTTGGAATTAAATACTATATATGCTCTGCTGTTTGTTGAGTATCCCATGAAAATTCCTTCATCACTTTTGGGATCCATCTTCCTTCTTTGTTCGCGATCAATCAAGATATAACATTCGTTACCAAACACATGAAAGTATTTGACTGTTGGTCTTCTCCCTTTCCAGACTTCATATAGGGTTGTAGGAGTCCCTTTCTTCAAGGTCACTCTGTTGTGAACATAGCAGGTTGTGTTCATAGCTTCAGCCCAGAAGTGGTAAGGCAATCTCTTTGCATGAATCATAGCTCTAGCTAATTCTTGAAGGGTTCTATTTTTCCTTTTCCACCACACCATTTTGCTGGGGAGTAATGCGAGATGAGAACTCATGATGAATTCCTTTTGAAGAAAAAAATTCAGCAAATTTACTGTTCTCAAATTCCTTCCCATGATCACTTCTAATTTTGATAACTGGACATTCCTTTTCTCTTTGAAGTTTTAGACAAAGATCTTTGAAGACTTCAAAAACATCAGATTTTTCTCTTATAAAATTGATCCAGGTGTCTCTGGAGAAGTCATCCACCACTACATATGCATACTTCTTCCCACCAAGGCTTTCCACCTGCATGGGTCCCATCAAATCCATATGGAGGAGTTCCAAAATTTTGGAAGTGGTGTCATGTCTGAGCTTCTGGTGTGACATCCTTGTCTGTTTTGCAATCTGACATTCTCCATAGACTTTTCCTTCATCAATCTTCAAGTTGGGAATTCCTCTAACAACTTCAACAAATATAATCCTCTTCATACCTTTGATATGCAAATGGCCCAATATTTGATGCCATATCTTCACTTCTTCTTTGGCTAAAGTACACATTGAAGAATAACCAGTTTCTTGAGAATTCCACATGTAGCAATTGTCTTTAGACCTGACTCCTTTCATGATCACTTCATTTTCTTTGTTAGTAATCAAACATTCAGTTTTGGTGAAGCTTACAATTAGGCCTTGGTCACATAGTTGACTGATGCTTATTAAATTTGCAGTCAATCCCTTAACAAGTAGGACATTGTCAAGGTCAGGAACTCCAGGGCAGTCAAGCTTACCAATCCCTTTAATTTCACCCTTTGCTCCATCACCAAAGGTTACATAGCTGGTGGCATGAGGATGAAGGCCAGTTAGCAGGTTTTTGTTTCTAGTCATGTGTCTGGAGCACCCACTGTCAAAATACCAATCTTATCTGGCTGAAACTCTGAAGGAAGTGTGAGCTATCAGACTTGTAACATCAGTTCTAGGAACTCACTGCTTTTTGTTGACAGGTCTGTGATGTTTGGGTCTAGGTTGATGATGAGCAGGACTAGGATAGCCATACAACTTATAGCAGAATGGTTTTATGTGGCCAAATTTTCCATAGTAATGGCATCTCCATCTTTGATGTTTCCCTTTCTGTTGTCTTCCTTTATGATGTTGTGACATATGACGTGACATCTCTGGTTTTTTCCTAGTGTGACTGCACTTGGGTTTGGACTTTGGTTTGCTACCAGAGTGGGTGCACTCAGGCTTAGATTCATTGAACCCAATGCCAGACTTGTCTCATGTTATTTGTCCAGTCTGGAGAATTTTGTCTAAGGTGTCAGATCCATTGTTTATCATTCTTACATACTTGGTCATCTCATCCAGTTTAGAATTCAAGAATACAACTTCAGTCTTTAACTTGGAGATGGTTTCCACATGTTATACCTTCTCATTCTCCAGTTGTGCTATCACTTTCTTCTGGCTTTTAACTTGTCTACAAACTTCTGCACTTCTGTGACACAACTCTCTGTAGGTAGTGGCCAACTCTTCAAAGGTTACTTCATCATCACTTGAATCTTCATCAGAACCCCATTTTCCAGTCAAGGCAGTCACAAGATTTGAAGACTCTTCTGTTTCACTTTCATCAGACCAAGTGGCAGCAAGAATCCTCTTCTGTTTCTTGAGGTAGGTCCCACATTCAGTTCTAATATGTCCATACCCATCACATTTATGGCACTGAACTCCTTTTCCTTCTTTAGGCTTTTCATCTGACCTTGTTCTTCTTCCAGTATTGTTGGGTTTACTGATTTCAGATGTGATGTTCTTGACATTAGCCTTTGATCTTACATCCATCTTTTTCATAAGTCTGTTGAATTGTCTTCCAGCATTGCTACATCATTTGCCAGATCTTCATCAATATCTTGACCACCTTCCTCCTCTTCCTCCTCAGTGTTTGACATGAAGGCTATGCTTTTGGCTTTCTTTTCAGATCCATCACACATTCCCATCTCAAATGTTTGGAGGGATCCAATTAGCTCATCAACTCTCATATTGGAGATGTCTTGAGACTCTTCTATGGCTGTCACCTTCATAGCAAATCTCTTAGGGAGTGACCTGAGTATTTTCCTTACTAATTTTTCATCTGACATCTTCTCTCCCAGGGCTCCAGAGGCATTAGCAATTTCAAGGATATTCATATGAAATTCATGAATATTTTCATCTTCTTTCATACTTAAAATTTCAAACTTGGTAGTGAGCAGCTACAATCTAGACATCTTCACTCTAGAGGTGCCTTCATGAGTGGTCTTGAGAATGTCCCAAGCATCTTTAGCCACCTCACAATTGTTTACCAATCTGAAGATATTCTTTTCTACTCCATTGAATATAGCATTCAATGCTTTAGAATTTCCAAGGGCTAAATCATCATCCTCCTTGGACCATTGTTCTTCAGGCTTCTTATCAGTTGTAGCTTCTCCTTCCTTAGTAACTACTGGATGTTCCCAGCCTGTTAACACAACCTTCCAAGCCTTATTATCCAGAGATTTTAGGAAGGCTACCATTCAAGGTTTCCAATAGTCATAGTTGGATCCATCCAAAATAGGTGGCCTGTGAACATATCCTCCATCTCTCTCCATAATACCAGAAAGTATCGTCCCTAGATCTCACCCAGAACCAGAGCAGGATTCCTGCTCTGATACCAATTGAAATTCTGGTATCAGATATGAGATGTTGAAGGTAATGTCACGACACTAATATCTAAACAATACAAACAGGATAAAAGATAAAGAACAATAATGCAAGATACACAAGCAATTGTTAACCCAGTTCGGTGCAAACTCACCTACATCTGGGGGCTACCAAGCCAGGAAGGAAATCCACTAAAATAGAATCAGTTCAAAGACTCTCAGTAAACAACACAAGTTACAGTCTTTTTCACCTAATCTCTACCCGTGTGACTTCTACCTAAGAACTCTTAGATATGAGATCCCACTCACTCCCCCTCAAGCACACCAGTGATATAAGCAAGAATTACAATGAAAACAAGACACTCTTCAAAGACACACACTTGATCTTACTTAACAACTTCAATCAAGTAGACACACACTCATGCTTAAAAGCTTTGAGTGACAAATTACAACTCAAAAATCAGACCAATTCAATCATCTATGGATGAATTGAATGGCTTACAAGTCACACGACCACACAAGACTAAAACCCTTATTCTCTCTCAATATTTCATTGCTTATTTCTTGTGTATCAAATCAGGTTTTCCATGTCCTTTTTATAGAAGCAATTTGCTGGGCTTGGACATCATAAAATCCTAAAACTATTTTCCTTGTAAATCTTCTCATGACAGTTGATTAGATCTCTTTGGAAAATAAGTTAATCTAGTTGTAATTACTAATTGATAGCGTGTTTAATCATATCTTCAATCATACATAGATTTGCATTAAAAACGCAATCACATAATACATAACATTCACACTGAATGTTATGTACACAGATGTCATGACATCGGGTCTGACATCCTGGAAAAATCCTGCATAATTATATCTTAAACATCCAGCAGGTACAAGATATCTTATGTTAAGACATCATATGTGACAAATTGTGAACACTCTTGGTTTTACCAAAATTGCTGCCAACACTTAGAACCAACACAAAACAAGAACACTCGAAACAAGTTAATAACAAAGAGATAAAAATACAAGTATTTTTATCCTGGTTCACTTGAAACTCAAAGCTACTACAGTCCATCCACCAAGGTGATTTTTCCTTATATATAAGGACTTAATCTACTATAATCAACATATTAGAATAGTCACAAAGAATAACCTTCTTTGTCTTCTCAAGGATCCAACTATACCCTAGCCTCCTTAAGGACTCACAAAAACCAACCTTCTTTATCTTCACAAGGATAACTTCCTTAAGGAATCAAACAAATAGTTTGAATAATATTTTATGTGTTACAAGTTTCTTTTATACAAGAAGATTTTACACAAATGATAAACAAACACTTAAAGAAAAATTATGTACAAACAAATGATAGCTTTTCACAAAGAAATAGACTTGTCAAAATATTGTGTCACCAACATTTTTTTAAGTCTCCAAGTCTAACTTATATAGCATAAGAAGAAGATCGTTGGAGGGAAAAAAAGGGAAAAGCTCATAGAAAGGTTGTCCACTGTTGCATGGGAGAGGAGTGATACTGTGTACTGTCCTTCACCCAGAATATTAGTGACAGGTGTGATGTATAATGTTGTCCTTGCCCACAAAATCGAGTAGTAGGAAGGATGTTCAATTTGTATTATGTACTATTTGATCATGTTCCCATTTGATCTTATCTTCAAGTTCATTGGCTTCTGATGAAAGTTGATGAAGCATGAAATGAAGAAACATAAAGCTGGATTCAGAAACTTCAAAATATTTGGTCAAAACCTTGACAGCGTCGGTAGTATGGCTTGAGATCTTTAGTATTTTCAGAATCTTCTGAGTCTTCAGAACCTTTATTCATAACCTTGATAACTTCAATCATCTGGCTTGAGATCTTCAGAATATTCAGCTACATAACATAACTTCAGAAGTTTGATTATCAGAGTCATTTCTAGAAGCATGAACTAAGAGAATATTGCAGCAATAACATAATGTTCCTTAAAAGCTTCTAAGAAGTGAATAAGCATAAAAGCAGAAAGATCATTGCAACAAAAATATTGAACATATTTCAGAACTTCTAATACTTGGCATATAAGCGGATTTGGATTACATTGTTCAGAAACTGATGACGTTGCAGGTCATATATTTGGAATCAGAATTGGATGGTAAAGCTACACAACAACAAATCATTAGAGTACAAAAATTATTCTCACACAAATACAACATTGTTATCATGAAAACTCAAGGTATAGATGCAGAACCAAATCTTATTCTAACATTGCCCTTATCAAAAGGGGGGATTATATGAGTGCAACTTTCTGTTAGATGTTGTCGCGACGGGAGAATTTGAGATTAAGTTATTGGTTAACTTAACTCAGAAAAGTAAGAGTCGTCACCGAACTTTACTTTTTCCAAAGGGAAAGGGAAAAAGGTCGAAGAAAACCGACAAAAAGGTAAAACAAAAGAGAAATATGGATACAGGGGTTGATTATGCAAGGGGAAGGTATTAACACCCCTCACATATATGGTACTCCATAGGAACCACTTGCAGATCTGTGTTTATGAAAAAGCTAGTTTGTTTGTTTGATTAATTTTAATTTAAGAAGACGTTTTGTCGTATTTGAGTGGAAAAACTCAACTGACCACCCACAAGTATGTGAAAATGAGCATTTTCATCATCTTGATATGGAGGACTTTTACTTGGACTTTCTCACAAGAATACTTCAACATTCAAGTGGAAAATGTCAAATATTTCTCGATATATTTGAAGGAGAAGGGAAATCCAAAATGCAACGGAATTTAAAAAATAAAATCTCCTTTAGTGATCCTTAAGAATGGGCATGATCAGTGATAGAATCGTTACCTCTTGTGACGATTGAAACCTTTGATGCAGATCTACGTAGTGATCACGAATGTTGAACGATGACAACGCCTCTACTCAGTCCACACGAACGGATTCCTTCAATCGTACCTTACGGTGTTCCTTAGTTACTCTATCTCTCATCAATTCATCCATTTGTGTGTGACCCTGTAGGTTTTTGCGGCATTGGAAATCATATTAAATCACGTATTTAAAATAATAAACAGTGAGCAGTATCTAGCAACACATCACTGCTACCCAAGACACGAAAATGTCATGTGATCCGACAAATCCTTTTGTGATAATACTTATTGTCGCAACCTGAAAAATACAGTGCGTGAAAAAACAACCGGCGAAAGAAAATGACAGAAGAGTCGCCACCGTGCGTTATTCATCCCAAAGGAGGGAAAGGAAACACTCGAAGTAAACCTGAAAAAAGGAAAGGACAAGACGGGGTCTCGCAACCAAATCTTGGGTTCGGGAGTCGGTTATGCGAAGGGAAGGTATTAGCACCCCTACGCATCCGTAGTACTCTACGGGATCCACTTTTGTAGTTCTTGTCTAAAGGGTGTGAGTTTATCTTGTGCTGTTTACCAAAAAGAAAAAAAAAGGGTTAAATGAAAATGACTCGTGCGGATGTCGCATCCACTGCATACGTATCTCATCTGAATATGAGAATCAGAGTCTTCGTAGCTCGGCTGACCTATGGGTTGGGGGATGTGTGCTCGCTAAGACATCGCGTCTTATGCCTATGTATCTCATCTGGAATGAGAATCAGAGCAAGCCGTAGTTCGGCTAACTATGGGGTTATGGATTGGGTTTTGGACGAACGACGTCACTACGCAATCTACCGGATGCTCGACCTTTGGAGACTTACTCGCCTGTAGTAGAAGGAGTTAACGTGTTGCTTTGGGTTTTAGGGTTTGGGATGCTCAAGGGCAAAAAGGAAGTCCTTGACGAAGGAACCGCGCTACCTGCAGGGATACGAACACATACAAAACAAACATGTATAAAGTAAATGTGCCAACAAGGGGCTCAGAAGTAAATAAACAAAAGAAAACAAATGCCTCCTATCGAGGTCTTCCAGCTAAGAAAACGATAAAATGCGGAAAAGAGGTAAAAGTACCACACGGATAAAATTCCGAAGTAACAGCAATTAAAGGAGTAAGAAACCCAGGGACCTCCCAAGCTAATGCCATCAAAGAAAAGTGAGTCAGTACAGGTAATCGGAATGAACCTCCAGGGGGTATCCCACAAATAAAGTGGGAAAACCACGCAAACCATTTCTGCAAGAGTCTGTGAGCCCTCACAAAAACTCAACAAAAGGGTTAGTGAAACACGATAAGCATTTTTTTCATGAATAACAGTATGGTTTCAGAAACCTCAAACCCTGTGGCATACATTTCATAAATCATGTGATTAAACATTCAAGGCATAGGTTTCACCCATTCATGCATAACTAAACCCGTGAGCAAAAACATAATGAAATTCATCCATCATACCTCATACATTCAGATGATCCAAATTAAGAGCATAAAATCATGGGAATGAGGCAAACCTGATGGGAGAGACCGGTTGAAATCAAATGGAACGGCTGGGTTTGCAAGGCAATGAAAGTGTGTGAGTCAGATTGAATTTTTCAGAGCTGCCTAGTGGTTACTCTGAGTTCTCTGTCAGGTTTCTCTCCAGGTTTTGTCCAGGGTTTTGTTCCAAGGAAACCTCAGAGTATTTTGCTTCCCTCCCTTTTTCTCAAGTGAAGCCTTGGTATTTATAGACTGAATTTCATGGTTTTGTGGGCTCAAATGAGAGAGACCCAAGTCCAAATTTTTTTTATTATATTTTATTTATTTTTTTATTATTATTTTTATTTATTTATTTATTTTTTAATTTTTTTTTTTCGGATCTAATTCTGATTGACATGATGAAATGCAATATGAAATGCTAAATGAACGCATGAATGAGGAGGGCAAATTTTGGGGTGTTACACTTATGTGTACAATTACCCTTTTACCCTTATGTCTATATTGAACACAAGGCATAGACTGTGTCATCCTTGTCCAGTTCAATATTGGGCCCATAGACATTTATCCTGTTACGCAGGATGGGAAAATTCTATCTAGGTCACTCATGTCCCTTGGCAAGCTTCGTGGAGTACCCATCAACTATCTTTATGGTCATCCAGTTACGGACAATGTTTGATCAGCAATAAGGCACTCGACTCTACATCTAGGGTCCATAGTGGTTTTAATTCGAAGGATGGTATACACCATTATCACCATGATAATAACTTATGACACTTTGCATAACATTCTATATAGTATTCTCATAGCGGTTCAATCCAGTATAAATATTACTCTTAATATTCATACATATGTTTAAGACTTGATAACTCTTTATCCATGATCCATAAGATGTGATCATCAGTCTATATACATAATAGTCTTAAAGCTTTAATGTTATCCCACTTCACAATAAAGCTCGACTACAGATACTTTAAGAATAGTGTCCTTATGTTTAATGTGATCTCATGATTAAGTCACACTTGATACATTAAACGGACTAGCTATTCTAGGGACTTTATTAAACAAACATAATAAAGAAAAAGCCTTTTAGTATTAATAAATAATTTGATACAAGTACCAAAAAATTTCCCCAGCCTTGGGCATTACCAGCTTTAACCACTTCGATAGCTTGCTTGTATGAAGAGATAGAAGTCCCGACCTTCTCAAACTCAGGTGAAAAGACAGCTTCGGGCGCGACCTCATTGATGTTTGTAGTTTCGAAGCCCTGACACAGCATCTCATGCATCTCGCCATCCATCTCTACATACTTAAATGTAGACAGGTGGCTAACAAAAATATCCTCTTCACCACATACAGTGACGATCTGACCTTCTAGTTCATATTTGAGCTTCTGGTGGAGGGTAGAAGTAACAGCACCGGCAGCATGAATCCAAGGCCGACCTAGCAGACAGCTGTAGGCAGGCTGGATATCCATCACATAAAAGGTGCTCTTGAACACCTGCGGTCCAATCTTAACTGGCAACTCAACTTCGCCAAAAACAGCTCTCTTAGAGCCATCAAAAGCCCTCACAATTAAGTTACTTGGCCTCAGGATGGTGTCATCGCAATCCAACTTCGTTAAGGCTTTCTTTGGAAGAACATTCAGAGAAGAGCCTGTATCAACCAAAACATGGGAAAGCACCACCCCTTTGCACTCCATTGTGATATGCAAGGCTTTGTTGTGATTCCTGCCCTCAGGTGTCAGGTCATTATCGGTGAAACCTAGCCCCCGGCTAGCGTTTACATTGGAAACTACCGACTCCAGCTGGTTAACAGTTATCTCCGGTGGAACATAGGCCATATTCAGTACTTTCAACAAGGCTGCTCTGTGCGCCTCAGAGCACAGCAACAGTGAGAGAATGGAGATCTTTGAGGGTGTCTGATTTAGCTGGTCGACTACCTTGTAGTAACTTTTCTTAATAATCCTCATAAACTCATCCACTTCCTTCTCGAATGCGGTCTTAGGAGGATCTTCCTCAGTGGTAACCTCTTCGGTGGATACCTGTTTCCCTTTAGCCTTGGCAGCTGCCTCGGCTTCAGTATTCGCGCGTAATGTTGATGGTGCAAATAGGCGTCCACTGCGAGTGAAGCCACCAACCCCTCCAACATTGTCTACAGCGGAGCTACCAATGTCAATGTCTTCTTCGTTAACTTTCTGCCCCTGGCAGTAGATATCAGCCCCATAGTGCCACGGGATAGCACTGTCTTTCTCATATGGAACAGGTCCTGGTACCGTGATGGTGATTGGACCAACCAAAGTCGGTTGAGGGCTGTCAGAGTAAATTGCGACTGGTGCTGAACTTTCGATGTTCACCGCTGCTGGTTCTGTACTTTCTGGGAAATATATTGTTGTCGGAGCGAGTCTCTCGGGAACATATATTTCTTCAGGAGTGAAATAAAACGTCACCGTCGATACATTGTTCTTCACTGGACGGGCCTGATCGAACTGAAGACAACCTTCATCTATCAGTTGCTGAATACCCCTTCTCAAACTGTCACATCCGTTTTCGGCAGCTTGACAATTTCTGCATTCTTCCCCACAGCCCGGGAAAATCTGTCCTTTCAGAAGTCGGTCTTTAACCACCAATAGCGAAGTCTTCACCTTAGTCACATCAGAAACCAAATTCAAAGTTTCCCCACTATCAACAGCATTAATCCTCTGCCCGTCGTGAGCCGGCATCGGGTTCTGGATAACATTAGGCACCGGAGCAAAATTGATAGCCTGGGCATCTCTCAAATCTTGTACCTTTAACTGGAGAGCCTTGCAATTATCTGTAGTATGGCCAGGTGCGTTGGAGTGAAAAGGACATCTGGCGTTGACATCATAACCTCTAGGCAAATTATTGGGATCGATTGGTGGGGCCAGAGTTCTCAACGTAACCAGATTCATGTCAATCAGCTTGGGAAGTAATACTGAATAAGGCATTGGGATTGGCTCGATGACCCGGTCCGTCTGCCTTGGACGTTGTTGATAGTGTCTCCGCTGATCCGGATTACCTCCTTGTTGTTGATTGTTGTACCTGGGTTGTTGTTGCGGATGATATTGCGGTTGAGGAACAGGTGTTGGTATAGTGACTGCGGCCACTTGATCTTGATAATAATTAGGGCGTCCTTTACTCCTGCCTCTGCCGGCATACACAACGCTTGCCTCGCCTTCTTTTCTTCGTTGACCGTTACCAGCAAACGGTCTCTTGGGACCTGATGGGTTGGAATCACTCTTATCTTGAATTCGGCCCATCTTCAACAGACTCTCGATTCTTTCTCCAGCAATTACTATCTCTGCAAAGCTGATTGACGGGCAAGCAGCCAATCTCTCAATATAATTGCCTTGAAGAGTGTTCATGAACATGTCCGCCATCTCCCTTTCAGACATAGGGGGTTGGACGGACGCAGCAATCTGTCTCCAACGCTGAGCATACTCTCTAAAGGTTTCCTTGGCAGTCTGAGACATACCTTGCAACAAGGTCCGATTTGGAGCCATGTCCAAGTTGTATTGATATTGCTTGATAAAAGCCTCTGCCAAGTCTTTCCAGCTCTTGATGGTAGTACGAGACAAATGAGAATACCATTCACGAGAAGCTCCAGTTAGACTGTCTTCAAAATAGTACATCCACAGCTTTTCATCTTCCGTGTGAGCTTGCAACCTTCCTAAATAAGATTGGAGATGAGTGCGTGGGCAAGAAGCCCCGTTGTATTTCTCAAAAGTAGGGGGTTTGAACTTGTGAGGAATCCTTACTCCCTGAACCATACCAAGATTTGTGACATCAAAGCCTAAGGAATTTTGAGACTCCAAAGATTTGAGCTTCTCAGCAAGCTCATCCATACTGCGAGTGGTCTCGAGGGCCTCGTCGTGCAAAGAAAATTGATCACACTGATAATCTTCAGTAACGGGGCGCCGACTAATCCGAATTCCTTGATTCACATTGTACCTTCCACCAATACCATTTCCAACATTCCCTGTGTTGCCAACATTACCCGGGTTTCCATCAGCATTTGCGTTACCCGCGTTACGAGTGTTCACAGGGTTATCAGCGTTCCCAGGGTTACCAGGGTTTCCCTCAGCATTTGGTATCTCCACCTCCGGATCGGGTCTCGGTTGCTCAACCAATTCCCTCAGCTTCGCTTGGCCTTCTGCCATACCAGTCATCAATGTCATGAACTGATCCATCCTTTCACGCATATCAGCCAGCTCTTTCTGTACTTGGTCCATCGCTAGCTGTGGACGATTTTCCTTTGTCGGGTATCTGTGAACTCGCTTGGGACCAATAACTGCCTGATACAGGGAACAAACATTAGACACTGCGGTGACACCTGCAAAACAGACAAGGGTTAATATGCATGGTATGCGATGCACTGCTTGTTCAGTTTTAAGGCACCCCCGTTTTGAAAGGGAATACCCTGCAAATGAATAAGCATGAGATGTTGGATGCAAATATGCAGATGATGTTATGCAATGCAATGGCATGTCAATCAGAATTGATGGATCCGCTTGAACATCTGTCAGGTTGCACTGCCTGGAGAGAAATTCACTGAGGAATATAATACAAGACCAAAACTCTGCTCCAGAAAACCGGGTTGGTTGGAGGTTAAGGTTTCTTGAATTTAGCCCACCCCTCACTGGTAGGTTCTAAGAACAGAAGTTCGTCAGCTTCAGCCCTTCAGTCGCGAATAATACGTTTACCACTGAAGGTTTGGCATTATTACGGTATAAAAGACCTCCACTGACTCCCCTCAACAGGACATCCTAAAGCAAGTTCCCAGTTTCGGGGTCCTCGGATTGATCAGCGAGAATGCGCCCACCAGAGCTAACATAATCACGTCTCGGAGGAGAGGCCTCGACTGAGTTCTCGGGAAATGGTCACCAGAGTCGACGATTTCTAAAGGAACACCATGTCGTTACGGAACATCCGTAGGACATAATATATCCAAAAGAAACCTCGTCTGGGTGTGGTTCTTCACGAACGACTTAACGTAGCAACATGCCACGCAAGCCTCATGATCATCCACTCTAAAACCTGTGTGTACACTCAAGCCTGGGTAATGGGCTTATCTCTCATAGAACATCCCATCCCAACAAATAAACAAACAGATCCAATAGATACAACAGATGCAAGCAGGTAAGCAAATAAATGTACAAAAGCATGAACACCCAATAAACAAGAAGTCACACAAGCTAGGAGGGACTCGCTTAGGGAAGATGGACCAGCAAGAGGTCAACTTCTTAGTCCCCAGTGGAGTCGCCAGCTGTCGCAACCTGAAAAATACAGTGCGCGAAAAAACAACCGGCGAAAGAAAATGACAGAAGAGTCGCCACCGTGCGTTATTCATCCCAAAGGAGGGAAAGGAAACGCTCGAAGTAAACCTGAAAAAAGGAAAGGACAAGACGGGGTCTCGCAACCAAATCTTGGGTTCGGGAGTCGGTTATGCGAAGGGAAGGTATTAGCACCCCTACGCATCCGTAGTACTCTACGGGATCCACCTTTGTAGTTCTTGTCTAAAGGGTGTGAGTTTATCTTGTGCTGTTTACCAAAAAGAAAGAAAAAAAGGGTTAAATGAAAATGACTCGCGCGGATGTCGCATCCACTGCATACGTATCTCATCTGAATATGAGAATCAGAGTCTTCGTAGCTCGGCTGACCTATGGGTTGGGGGATGTGTGCTCGCTAAGACATCGCGTCTTATGCCTACGTATCTCATCTGGAATGAGAATCAGAGCAAGCCGTAGTTCAGCTAACTATGGGGTTATGGATTGGGTTTTGGACGAACGACGTCACTACGCAATCTACCGGATGCTCGACCTTTGGAGACTTACTCGCCTGTAGTAGAAGGAGTTAACGTGTTGCTTTGGGTTTTAGGGTTTGGGATGCTCAAGGGCAAAAAGGCAGTCCTTGACGAAGGAACCGCGCTACCTGCAGGGATACGAACATATACAAAACAAACATGTATAAAGTAAATGTGCCAACAAGGGGCTCAGAAGTAAATAAACAAAAGAAAACAAATGCCTCCTATCGAGGTCTTCCAGCTAAGAAAACGATAAAATGCGGAAAAGAGGTAAAAGTACCACACGGATAAAGATCCGAAGTAACAGCAATTAAAGGAGTAAGAAACCCAGGGACCTCCCAAGCTAATGCCATCAAAGAAAAGTGAGTCAGTACAGGTAATCGGAATGAACCTCCAGGGGGTATCCCACAAATAAAGTGGGAAAACCACGCAAACCATTTCTGCAAGAGTCTGTGAGCCCTCACAAAAACTCAACAAAAGGGTTAGTGAAACACGATAAGCATTTTTTTCATGAATAACAGTATGGTTTCAGAAACCTCAAACCCTGTGGCATACATTTCATAAATCATGTGATTAAACATTCAAGGCATAGGTTTCACCCATTCATGCATAACTAAACCCGTGGGCAAAAACATAATGAAATTCATCCATCATACCTCATACATTCAGATGATCCAAATTAAGAGCATAAAATCATGGGAATGAGGCAAACCTGATGGGAGAGACCGGTTGAAATCAAATGGAACGGCTGGGTTTGCAAGGCAATGAAAGTGTGTGAGTCAGATTGAATTTTTCAGAGCTGCCTGGGGGTTACTCTGAGTTCTCTGTCAGGTTTCTCTCCAGGTTTTGTCCAGGGTTTTGTTCCAAGGAAACCTCAAAGTATTTTGCTTCCCTCCCTTTTTCTCAAGTGAAGCCTTGGTATTTATAGACTGAATTTCATGGTTTTATGGGCTCAAATGAGAGAGACCCAAGTCCAAATTTTTTTTATTATATTTTATTTATTTTTTTATTATTATTTTTATTTTTTTAATTTTTTTTTAATTTTTTTTTTTTCGGATCTAATTCTGATTGACATGATGAAATGCAATATGAAATGCTAAATGAATGCATGAATGAGGAGGGCAAATTTTGGGGTGTTACACTTATGTGTACAATTACCCTTTTACCCTTATGTCTATATTGAACACAAGGCATAGACCGTGTCATCCTTGTCCAGTTCAATATTGGGCCCATAGACATTTATCCTGTTACGCAGGATGGGAAAATTCTATCTAGGTCACTCATGTCCCTTGGCAAGCTTCGTGGAGTACCCATCAACTATCTTTATGGTCATCCAGTTACGGACAATGTTTGATCAGCAATAAGGCACTCGACTCTACATCTAGGGTCCATAGTGGTTTCAATTCGAAGGATGGTATACACCATTATCACCATGATAATAACTTATGACACTTTGCATAACATTCTATATAGTATTCTCATAGCGGTTCAATCCAGTATAAATATTACTCTTAATATTCATACATATGTTTAAGACTTGATAACTCTTTATCCATGATCCATAAGATGTGATCATCAGTCTATATACATAATAGTCTTAAAGCTTTAATGTTATCCCACTTCACAATAAAGCTCGACTACAGATACTTTAAGAACAGTGTCCTTATGTTTAATGTGATCTCATGATTAAGTCACACTTGATACATTAAACAGACTAGCTATTCTAGGGACTTTATTAAACAAACATAATAAAGAAAAAGCCTTTTAGTATTAATAAATAATTTGATACAAGTACCAAAAGTATTTTCCTCTAGGGCTTACACCTATAATCTCCCACTAGCACTAGAGCCAATCAGGCATACCCCTAATGCCCATAGATCTAGTATGGTCATCATGCTTCTGCTGCGCAAGAGACTTTGTCAGTGGGTCATCAATATTGTCAAGTGTAGGTACTCTGCATATTTTCACATCTCCCCTATCTATTATCTCTCGAATGAGGTGATAATAAATAAGTATGTGTTTGGATCATTGGTGAAATTTAGGCTCCTTAGCTTGTGCAATAGCACCATTGTTATCACAATAGAGACCAATGGAATCCACAATTCTAGGAACTATGCCAAGTTCACTAATGAACTTTTTGATCCAAACAACTTCCTTTGTTGCACTTGAGGCAACAATATACTCGGCCTCGGTTATAGAATCAGCAACTGTATCTTGCTTTGAACTTTTCCAGCTCACAGTACCACCGTTTAAGAAAAACACTTAACCAGATTGTGATCTAAAGTCATCCTTATCTGTCTTGAAGTTAGCATCAGTGTATCCAATTACAGCAAGCTCTTTTTGACCTTCATATATCAAGAATGAGTCCTTAGTCCTTCTCAAATACTTAAGGATTTTCTTGACAGCTAGCCAATGAGCATCACCGGGATCATATTGGTACCTACTCGTTGCACTTAAATCATACGAGACGTTTGGTCGAGTACATAACATGGCATATATGATAGATCCTATTGCAGATGCATATGGAATCTTATTCATGCGATCCCTTTCTTCCTTAGTTTAAGGGGATTGTATTTTTGATAGACACATGCCATGTTGCATTGGTATGAATCCTTTCTTGAATCATGCATATTAAAGCGTGTTAGCACTTTGTCTATGTATGTACTCTGACTTAGGCCAAGCAGTTTTTGTGATCTATCTCTATAGATCTTGATTCCTAATATATAGGCTGCTTCACCTAGGTCCTTCATAGAAAAGCATTTCCCCAACCAATAGTTTACTTGTTGTAGGGTAGGGACATCGTTTCCATTGAGTAATATGTCATCCACATATAATACCAGGAAAACGATCATGCTCCCACTAACCTTCTTGTAGACACAAGGCTCATCTTCATTCTTGATGAATCAATATTGTTTTACTGTTTCATCAAAACGAAGATTCCAGCTTCTGGAAGCTTGCTTCAATCCATAGATTGATCTTTGTAACTTACATATCTTTTGGGCTTCTTCTGGTATGTCAAATCCTTCAGGTTATGTCATGTACACATCCTCAAGAAGATTCCCATTAAGGAAAGAAATTTTGACATCCATTTGCCATATTTCATAATCATGATATGCAGTGATAGCAAGTAAAATCCGAACAGATTTAAGCATTGCAACTGGTGAAAATGTTTCATCATAGTCAACCCCGTGAATTTGTTTATATCCTTTTGCAACCAGTCTTGCCTTATAGGTATGTACCTTACCATCCATGTCAGTCTTCTTTTTGAAGACCCATTTGCATCCTATAGGGTTAACTCCTACAGGAGGCTCTACCGAGGTCCAAACTTGGTTTGTGTACATGGAATCCATTTCAGATTTCATGGCTTCTAGCCACTTCTCAGACTCGGGACCAGTTATGGCCTCTTGGTAGGTCACAAGCTCATCTTGATCCATGAGTAATACATCACCTTGATCAGTTATGAGATATCCATATCTCTTAGGTAGGTGACGTATCCTGCTTGACCTACGTTGCTCTTGTTCTACTTGAGCAGGTTGCTCTTCCACAACTACTTCTGTTTCCTTCTCTAATTCCTCCATAGGTGTATCAATGCTTTGTGATTCTTGAATTTCTTCAAGCTCTACTTTCCTCCCACTGATTCCTTTGGAAATAAAATCCTTTTCTAGGAAAACTCCAGTTCGAGCAACAAACATTTTTCCCTCAGAAGGATTGTAGAAGTAATACCCTTTTGTTTCTTTAGGATACCCCACAAATAAGCATTTGTCAGATTTGGGCTCAAGCTTAGTTGAAATTTATCTTTTCACATAAACTTCGCAACCCAAAATCTTCATGTAAGACATATGTGGTTTCTTACCACTCCATATCTCATATGGTGTCTTCTCAACCTTTTTGGATGGAACACGATTAAGTGTGTAAGCTGCTGTCAATAGTGCATGTCCCTAAAAGGAGTTTGGAAGACCGACTTGACTCATCATGGATCGGACCATGTCTAACAGGGTTTGATTACTTCTCTCAAATACACTGTTCCATTGGGGTGTTCCAGGAGGAGTAAGTTGGGATAGGATCCCACACTCTTTCAAATGGTCATCAAACTCTAGGCTTAAATACTCACCATCTCGATCTGATCGAAGAGTTTTAATATTCTTACCTAGTTGGTTTTGTACTTCATTCTTAAATTCCTTGAACTTTTCAAAGGACTCTGATTTGTGTTTCATTAAATACACATAACCATATCTACTGAAATCATCAGTATATGTGATGAAGTACTGAAAACCTCCTCTAGTTGGTATGTTCAGTGGTCCACATACATCAGTATGTATGAGGGCCAAAAAATCATTAGCTATTTCACCTTTTCCTAGGAATGGAGACTTTGTCATCTTTCCAATTAAACAAGATATGCATGTCTCATATGATTCATAATCAAAAGAGTCCAAGAGTCCATTTTTATGGAGTTTGGAAATGCGTTTCTCATTTATGTGGCCTAATCGACAATGCCAAATGTAAGTTGGATTTAACTCATTAGGTTTCATCCTTTTAGTATTAATGTTATAAATAGGCATTTCAAGATCAAGGACATATAGTCCATTGTTCATTTGTGCAGTAGCATAGAATATATCATTCAAATAAATTGAGCAACAATTGTTCTTTATTATAAATTAAAAACCAAACTTGTCCAAACAAGAAACGGAAATAATATTCCTGCTAATTGCAGGTACATAATAACAATTCTCTAATTGAATTATTAAACCACTAGGTAAAGTCAATACATAAGTTCCTACGGCTAAAGCAGCAACCTTTTCTCCATTGCCAACTCGTAGGTCAACTTCACCTTTTGCCAAATCTCTACTCCTTTTTAGCCCCTGCACATTGGTACAAATGTGAGAACCGCATCCAGTATCTAATACCCATGATGCAGAAGTAGATAAATTAATTTCAATAACAAAAATACCTGAAGTTGAAGTCTCTACTCCATTCTTCTTATCTTCTAGGTACTTTAGGCAGTTTCTCTTCCAGTGTCCGGTCTTACCGCAATGGAAGCAGGTGCCTTCCTTTGCTATGCCTCCACTAGGCTTCAAAGCAATAATAATGGGTTTGGGTTTGGCAACTTCCTTGCATTTCCCTTTATCACCCTGCTTGGTGGGTCTTTTGTTCTGTCTCTTTCCTTTTCCGATCATCAGAATGGACTTCTCTTTTGACTTCAGATTCTGCTAAGCAGTTCTTAACATGGCTAGCAGTTCGGGAAAAGATTTGTCCATATCATTCATATTGAAATTAAGGACAAATTGACTGAATCTATCTAGCAACGATTGCAAGATCAAATCAGTCGCAAGTTCCTTTCCGAGGGGAAAACCCATCCTCTCAAGGTTCTCCACATACCCAATCATCTTGAGCACATGGGGACCTACAAGGGCTCCCTCAGCTAACTTTCCTTGAAAAGGGGCTTTTGAAACTTCAAACCTTTCATGCCTTGCTTGCTGTTGATAGAGCATCTTAAGATGTTCGATCATATCAAATGTTGCCATATTCTCATGTTGCTTTTGCAACTCTGAGTTCATGGTAGCTAGCATGAGGCAAGCAGTTTCATTGGCATCATTGATATGCTTCTTATAAGCATCTCTTTCTGCCTTATGTGCAGAACTAGGAGGTTCCTCTTCAGGAACGGGTTTCTCTAAGACATACAACTTTCTATCATGTTTGAGGACAATCCTCAATTTTCGGTGCCAATCCAGAAAATTTGTCCCAGACAATTTTTCCTTGTCAAGGATTGATCGCAAAATGTTGTTAGAGGTGTTTGCTGTCATGGTAATCTACATGAAAATAATGAAAATATAAGTATCAATAACATATTTAATTAGGCCTTTAACTAAATATGCTCCCACTATTTTACTCAAAACAAATGACCATCACCATTTGATTCGAAAAATCCCGTTGGAAGATTTTCTAATGGGTCGAGATCCACATTTCACTTTGTTTTAAATCTGCGTAGGCGGCTTACACAAAACTAGGTTACTTAGGTAGGAACTCCTTCCAATTGTATCTAATATAACTCTCGAGTATTTTAGTTGGGTGAATAACTCCTTATTCCAATCCATCACATGGATCATTTCCAACTCATGCTTCTAAACATATATAATCTTATTATAATTTGTTTAGTTAAGTTTGACCCATTGTTTTAGCAATTGGATATTACAATCATCCCATCGCACCTTACTAATATAGAACATGCACCTCGATAGGTGAAACCTACATTATTCGATACTAGTCTTGATAAGTGCTAAAACGTGGAAAGCATAAACTTAATATTTAATTTGAGGGAATTTTCAATTATTTTGATCTCATCGGCTTATTTATCATATAAATCGTCTCTCACAGCATCAACATACATTCACATGCATCAACATACATAATGAAACAGTTATGGCCCCTAGCGTAATTATTCTCCCAAGCTAATGAGAGAACCTAAGCTAACCTAATAACGATCTAAGCTTCTCCAAGTGAGATCTTCAAGGTTGTCCTCCTTTGATATTGAATTCTTCTCTTTATTCATAACATTACATTACATAAAAGAAACTCGTTTTACATACGAGGGAGTGAGATGAGAAAAGAAGTTACATTAAGAGATTAAAAGAAAGGCACGACACGCAGGTCGTATTTTAAAATCTCAAAACAAAATAAAGGAAAACTAAGGCCAAAACTGATCACCACAAGACAATAATAATAAACACATTATTATTATTAATTTAAATTATGCTAATTAATTAAAACAAAATTAAATTCCGGCGACCGATCACACTATGCAGAGTTAGCCGGGGGTTAAGGGGGCAGCACCCCCTGTGGGGTTGTAGGGGCAACGCCCCGAATCAAAATTTTAATGAACAATTCATTTGAAATCAACGTTGTTTTTCTCATCAACACTTGATACTTTAAAGCACAACTCTTGTGCAATCACAACCCTAATCGTATAACTCTTTGACAGCACAACCCTCGTGTCGTCATTAACCCTAATGCACCAATTTTAGACCGACAAACACACCTCGATTGTTAATTCAATATGATTGATCAACACGTCATTGCTTCACCATACTAATGTCAGATCAAGAAGAAAATGATCATTGATCGCTCAAAGGAAAACAACCATTAAGTTTTTGAAAGAACGAAACAGAAATAGTATATCATATATACCGTATTTTGTATCAGGATTACTTATATCATATATATAACTTGATCGATCTCAATTGCGTAACCTATGGACGATCGATGTATCGCTGCTTCACCATACTAACATCGGATTCCGAAGCATAATCAACATCAATCATCCAAATCGTACACACATATACCAAATTTAATTACTCGTTTATTCTTTGATTCATTCTGTCTTTTAATCGTATTAATGCAGAAAATACAAAAAATAAACAGCTATCAGATGCATGGTTTCGTAAGTGGCTCTGATACCACTGAAGGAGAAGGGAGATCCAAAACGCAACGGAATTAAAAAAAAATCTCCTTTAGTGGTCCTTACAAATGGGCATGATCAGTGATAGAATCGTTACCTCTTGTGACGATTGAAACCTTTGATGCAGATCTACTGAGCGATCACGAACGTTGAACGATCACAACGCCTCTACTCAGTCCACATGAATGGATTCCTTCAATCTCAGTGATAGCTGCTACGAATGAAGGCTTTGAGTGAGAGAGAGAGAGAAAAAGACAGAGAGAGAGAGAGAGAGAGAGAGAGAGAGAGAGAGAGAGAGAGCGAGAGAGCGAGAGAGAGAGAAACGAAATTGCAACTGCACAAATGCTTCTGCACAAGGGTTCTATTTATAGAACCACTTGTGTGGGCTGCAAGCTAAAAAAAGCCGACTTAAGTGTATGTGGCCCATATCTTATAATATGCCAAAATCACTTAAGTGTGTCGTACCTTAACATATTTCGTATTCTACTTAAGTACACCGTACCTTACGATGTTCTACAATTCACTTAAGTGCATTGTACCTTACGGTGTTCCTTAGTTACTCTATCTCTCTCCAATTCATCCTTTTATGTGTGACCCTATAGGTTTTTGCGGCATTGACAATCATGTTAAATCACGTATTTAACATAATAAACAGTGAGCGGTATCTAGCAACACATCACTACTACCCAAGACACGAAAATGTCATGTGATCTGTTACGCAAGATGGGAAAATTCCATCTAGGTCACTCATGTCCCTTAGCATGCTTCGTGGAGTACCCATCAATCGTCTTTATGGTCATCCAGTTATGGACAATGTTTGATTAGCAATAAGGCACTCGACTATACATCTAGGGCCCATAGTGGTTTCAGGTCGAAGGGTGGTATACACCATTATCACCATGAGAATAACTTATGATACTTTGCATAACATTCTATATAGTATTCTCATAGCGGGTCAATCCAGTATAAATATTACTCTTAATATTCATACTTATGTTTAAGACTTGATAACTCCTTATCCATGATCCATGAGATGTGATCATCAGTCTATATACATAATAGTCTTAATGCTTTAATGTTATCCCACTTCACAATAAATCTCAACTAAAGATAATTTAAGAATAATGTCCTTATGTTTAATTTGATCTCATGATTAAGTCACACTTGATACATTAAACAGACTAGTTATTCTAGGGACTTTATTAAACAAATATAATAAAGAAGAAGCCTTTTATTATTAATAAGTAATTCGATATAAGTACCAAAAGTATTGGCCTCTAGGGATTACACCGACAATCTTCCACTAGCACTAGAGCCAATCAGGTATACCCCTAATGCACATAGATCTAGTATGGCCATCATGCTTCTGTTGCGCAAGAGGCTTTGTCAGTGGGTCAGCAATATTGTCAAGTATAGGTACTCTGCATATTTTCACATCTCCTCTATCTATTATCTCTCGAATGAGGTGATAACGCCTGAGTATGTGTTTGGATCGTTGGTGTGATCTAGGCTCCTTAGCTTGTGTGATAGCACCATTGTTATCACAATAGAGACCAATGGGATCCATAATGCTAGGAACTATGCCAAGTTCACTAATGAACTTTTTGATCCAAACAGCTTCCTTTGCTGCACTTGAGGCAATAATATACTCGGCCTCAGTTGTAGAATCAACAACTGTATCTTGCTTTGAACTTTTCCAGCTCACAGGGCCACCGTTTAAGCAAAACACATAACCAGATTGCAATCTAAAGTCATCCTTATTTGTCTGGAAGCTAGCATCAGTGTATCATATTACAGCAAGCTCTTCCTGACCTCCATATATCAAGAATGAGTCATTAGTCCTTGTCAAATACTTAAGGATATTCTTGACAGCTACCCAATGAGCATCACCGGAATCAGATTGGTACCTACTCGTTGCACTTAAAGCATACAAGACATCTGGTCGAGTTCATAACATGGCATACATGATAGATCTTACTGCAGATGCATATGGAATCTTATTCATGTGATCCCTTTCTTCCTTAATCAAAGCTACTCCAGTCCATCCGCCAAGGTGATTTTGCCTCATACACAAGGACTTAATCCACTATAATCAACATATTACAATAGTCACAAAGAATAACCTTCTTTGTCTTATCAAGGATCCAATTATACCCTAGCCTCCTTAAGGACTCACAAAGAATAACCTTCTTTACCTTCGTAAGAATAACTTCCTTAAGGAATCAAATAAACAGCTCGAATAATATTTTATGTGTTACAAGTTTCTTTTATACAAGCAGATTTTACACAAATGATAAACAAACACTTAAAGAAAAATTGTGTACAAACAAATGATAGCTTTTCACAAAGAAATAGACCTGTCAAAATATTGTGTCACCAACATTCTTTTAAGTCTCCAAGTCTAACTTATATAGCATAAGAAGAAGAACGTTGGAGGGAAAAAAGGGAAAAACTCATAGAGAGACTGTCCATTGTTGCATGGAAGAGGAGTGATACTGCCTAGTGTCCTTCACCCAGAAAATAAGTGACAGGTGTGATGTATAGTGTTGTCCTTGCCCATAAAATCAGGTAGTAGGAAGGATGTTCAATTTGTACTATGTACTATTTGATCATGTTCCCATATGATCTTATCTTCAAGTTCATTGACTTCTGATGAAAGTTGATGAAGCATGAAATGAAGAAACATAAAGCTGGATTCAGAAACTTCAGAATATTTGGTCAAAACCTTGACATCATCGGTAGTCTGGCTTGAGATCTTCAGTATTTTTAGAATCTTATGAGTCTTCAGAATCTTTATTCATAACCTAGATAACTTCAATCGTCTGGCTTGAGATCTTCAGAATATTCAACCACGTAACATAACTTCAGAAGTTTGGTGATCAGAGTCATTTCTAGAAGCATGAACTAAGAGAACATTGCAGCAGTAACATAATGTTCCTTAAAAGCTTCTAAGGAGTGAATAAGCACAAAAGAAGAAAGATCATTGCAACAACAATATTGAACATATTTCATATCTTTTAATACTTGGCGCAGAAGCGGATTTAAATTACATTGTTCCGAAACTGATGACGTTGCACGTCATATATTCATAATCAGAATTGGCTGTTAAAGCTACACAATAACAAATCATTAGGGTACCAAAATTGTTACACACAAATACAACATTGTTATCATGAAAACTCAAGGTATAGATGCAGAACCAAATCTTGTTCTAACATTGCCATCATCAAAAAGGGGTATTATATGAGTGCAACTTTCTGTTAGATGTTGTCGCGACAGGAGAATTTGAGATTAAGTTATTGATTAACTTAACTCAGAAAAGTAAGAGTCGTCACCGAACTTTATTTTTTCCAAAGGGAAAGGGAAAAAGGTCGAATAAAACCCACAAAAAGGTAAAACAAAAGAGAAATATGGATACAGGGGTTGATTATGCAAGGGGAAGGTATTAACACCCCTCACATATATGGTACTCCATATAAGCTACTTGCAAATCTGTGTTTAATGAAAAGCTAGTTTGTTTGTTTGATTAATTTTAATTTAAGAAGACATTTTGTCGTATTCGAGTGGAAAAACTCAGCTTACTACCCATAAGTATGAGAAAATAAGCATTTTCATCATCTTGATATGGAGGACTTTTACTTGGACTTTCTCACAAGAATACTTCAACATTCAAGTGGAAAATGTCAATTATTTCTCGATATATTGTAAAACTATAATGGTTTGTATCACTATAAAAATAGACTAATATTCAATCTTTGAAAAAAAGGCTCTTAAAAGAAAAGTACACAAAGGCACAAAAAGAAGTTTGATGAGGTTTGTCCTTTTTTAGAAGTTTGAGAAAAGAGTTTAAGTATACTTAAATTTTTTAGCATTTATTGAGAAAAATATTTTCTGGATCACTTGACAAAGTCAAGGTTTATTAAGAAAAGGGTGAAGTTTGGAAAACAAGATTTTTTTGAAATAGAGAGAAGTTTTGAAAATTGAAGAAGTGGGAAGGAGAAGAAGAGGTTATCCTAAAGTATAAGGTAATTGACGTGAAATAAAAGATCTCATTGTAAGGTAGCCCAAGAGAAAGCATTTGTGTGTGCAAGTGTACTAACCATAAGATGGAACAAACATTTGACATTGGTCAAAATAAGCATTCCTTTCCCTTTGGATTGAGCTACAAGAAAAATCATATAAGCAGATGAATATCAAAAGATCCAGATGAATAATATAGCCATGGAGCCACAAAGAAACATCCAAGTCTTGAATTGAAGATCAAAGGGTCCATGGAAATCATAAAGTCTCAAATGAATCCCAAAGTGTCAGATGAACTCCAAGCAAGGGGAGAACACTAAGTCCTAAGGTCCACGGTCTAAAATAATCCTCAAGCAAGGGATGATAGCACAAAGTCCATAAGATCAGATTAAATTTTTTATGGTCTTAGCCATTCTTGTCATGTTTTTGTTCTTTTTCCAATAAGAAGACAATAAGAAACATAAAGTAAAACGCAAGAATATAAATGACATGAATAAAAAATGACATAAATGTAAAGTTGGGTGTTAGATGTTAGATGTTAGTGATCATGAGGCAAGAAATGTATGTGGCAATCATGTTAGAGTATTGATACAGCATCAAACTCTCAAGGCATGAAACATAATAGTTCAAAACTCAAATATGAAAGAAAAGAGCAAAAGGCAAAATGATAGCAAACTCAAGTGTTTGACTTAAGATCTACTATCAAACAAGTCAAGGGACCCAAACATATGGAACAACTTAGGGATGATTTATCACTAACTCAAAGTGCCAAAAATATGATCAAATGATCATCTATCAACATATTGAATTAAAGAAGATTGAATCAACCTAAGAGTCCATCTATGGATGACTTGAAATGTAGAAACATTGATCAACTAAGTCAACAAATCAAGATCAAACTTCAAGTTGTACAAAAATTAATAAAAAAACATTTAAAATTGATTAAAAAAGGAAATTAAAGAGAAAATTCAAATCAAGTACCAAAACATAAAAGAAATGGTTGAGAAACTTATGGGAAGTCAAGAAAAATATAAGCAATTGGATCTCAAAAATTGGGTGCAAAAAGGTTGAAAAATAAATTATGAAAGAAATAAAAATAAAATGGAACAAAAATATTAATAAATGCAAAAATGATTTTAAAAACTATGAAAAAAATGTATGTGATGCAAAATATTTTGAGACTTTGTGTAAAAAATTTGGATAAAAAATATTTAAAAATGAGAGGGAAATTAATTTTGGAAATAAAAGGAATAAAAGGAATAAAAGAAAGGAAAATAAAAATAAAATAGGGCGCCAACGGCTATTAAGATTTAAAAAAATGCATGGAAGGATCTGATTAGCTGGATTCAAACTTTTGGCACCAAGGCGCGCGAGCCAGACTTCATCTTCAACCTTTGCTCAATTTATGCAAATCATGAACTTGTGTTTTTAGCAACACTCAAGCATGGAGTTAGCTTCGTAACATATCATCGTTCATGTCTCTTTGCATCAGAGCCATTGATTGGCTATGAGCAAAGAGAACTTGCTCAAGAACACGAAGAACCCTAGTTCTTCAAAGTAAAACTAAATGATGAATACACAATATAAATTTAAGGTAGTTTAGGGTTTTTGGTCAGTGAATTACGACGAACACACTGGTAACTTGTTTGCTCAGAAATGTAAATCGTATCTACCTTTTCTGTTGAAGCTTCGGAGGTCAATATTGGTGGATTTAGAAGCCTAGTTCCAAGGAGTTTCAAGCCACGACACTTCTTCAATTTGCTTTAGAAGGTGCCGGTGAGTGATTATGGGTGAATATTTGAAGCTAAAAGAGCTTGAATCGAAGAAATGGTTAACTGGTTTTTTGAGGTATCAGACTCAAATGGTTTCAATTTTTTTTTGCTATCAAAGCTTGGAAATGAAGGCAAAAGCTTTATCTATTTATAGGGAATGAAATAAGATCATGGTACGTGTGAAATGGAGGAAAATCATGTGAATTAGTTCATAATCTTGAGGATTTTCCACGTGTGTGAAATGCAACATGAAATGAAGCTTGAAAATAAACACATAAACCATACTTGAATCACCTTTGAAATAATGCACCAAGTTTGACCTTCTCTTGATCAAATGATGTTGAATGAATCTTGATATGAATGTGACCTAATATTATAGGTCATGCCTTGAAGTAAAATCTCTTGTGGACCACTTATTGACCAAACTTTGACTTTAAGAATCAAAATCCTAATTTAGAAACCAAGCTTGATCCTTTGATTACAAGTTCCTACCTTGTACAATAAGAAAAAGGAAACAACATATATTTTTTTTTATTTTGAATAAGGTTAGCAAAGTTAGCATGAAAACAATCAAAAAGGTAAAAAAGAAAACACAAAGGGTGCTTGATGATCTCTCACAAATGCAAACCCAAATAGGTGAAGTTTATGAGGATACCATGCTTATGATCTTGGTTGAAATGAAAATAATATGATAGGTGGAATATTAGGGGTAAAATTAGGGTATGACAAATGTATTTTGCAAGATGTCAAAACTAGGATACTTTAGCGTTAATGTATATTAGAAGGTATCCTCTGATTCTCTATGTGCATCTTAGCATTAGGAAACATACAAGTATTTGAAAACAAGTTTGAAAAAGCTTTATACTTCAAAAATGCCCCAAAAATAGTTTTTGAAAAAAAATGAACTATAGGTCGACACATGTATATAACAGGTCGACACATAGAAGAATTTTTTTCTATGTGGCGACACATCCGCTGTACATACCAACTCATTTACTGCAGTATTAAAGTCTATAGGCTCTGTCAGATGTGCCGCCTCTACAAGTCGGCACATAGGCAACACATAACCCTCAAAGGTCGACGTGTGACCTATACAGGTCGACCTATGCGTCGAAGAAGTCAAGATATGGCTTTCACAGGTCGACCTAAGCAACGAAAATTTCCAAAAATTCATAATTTTTTCAAATCTTTTACATTCCTTTTTCTTTCAAACACGCATGCATATAAATACTTCATACATGCATCATTTACTAGTAAGGTTTCTACTGAGTAAAATGTATACGAAACCGGGATTTCAAAGCATTCTCGTCATCTTCTACCTCTCTTCTATGCGTACACACAATTAAACTACACATAATCATTTTTTGATTGGATACCATCTAGATTAGGGTTAATAGCGTCCAATTTAGGTTGATTGTATTGTAAACTTGGGTTGAGAACTTTGAGGATTTCAAATCAGAAAACTGAGGTGGGGTTTTCCTTCAAGATCTTTTAGTGTTTGAAGGTTTTGGACAAGATTACTCAATATGGATTTGATCGAGTGAAGTCTTCAAAGAACAGGAGGTTCTTGCCAAGGAGTAGCGTGAGACTATGGATCACATTGGTAAATCTTGGGTTTCAACAAGTGCGTGTTTGGGATTCGATCGAGTGAAAGATTTGAAGAACAAGGGGTTTCTTGCAAAAAAGTAGCGTGAGATGGTGAATCAAAGCGACATTGTTGGTTACTTTATCAAGCTTTGATCAAGAGAATAGAAGGTGGTAGAATCAACATCAAGCCTAGGATTTGTAAGGTTATATTGCTACATCTCTCTTGTATACATACATTTTCAAAGTAAGATACATTACACTATCTCAATTCGCATTCGAATTGAGGGCAAACATACTCATAGAGAGGTCGATTAAGGAACTTCCTAATCCAATTCTTGTGTACTCTCTCTCTCTCTCTCTCCATCTCTCTTTTATTTTTGGTTTGAAAATTGTTAATTTCATAGATCGTTTGATCAAATTTTTGGATAATACTTTTTTATTACGTTTTGAAATTGGTGTTATTGAGTTGATTACAAACCTTTAGGTTGTGATTGGATTTTGAGATCAACAATATCACATAAAACTCAAAGCGATATTGACTGCACACTAAGTGTTCTACAAATTGCTTCAATTGATTTTTTTTGTGAATCATCATTGGAAGTAGACTTTCCTTACTACTTTGTATTCATCTTGTTTTGATTAGTTGTTGATTGATTTGTGAATTATTATCATATCATTGTCACTACTAGCATATCTGAGCTTTTTGATAGAGGGTTCAGTTAGAATTTCTTTTATCCATATTATTTTTAACTTGCTTCCAAGCCATAAATTATTAACCCTGTTTTTTGTCAATGTTTTTAACTCGGGATCTATTCACCCCTCTCTAGATCTAAGCATATCGTCTAACATATACCATTATTTTCCCCGAGTGTTTGGATATGAGTCGTATAGCTCGACCATCCGAGCATTTGTCATCCGCTTAAAACTTCCTAACCCGATTCATATTAAACCTCTTTAACAATAAAAATCTTGAACGATCTCATTTTCATGAAAAAATGGTTGAAAAGGGAATAGTTGGGAGTATACCTCTTTCTTCCTCTAATACTTGGACACGAGCCATATAGCTCGACCATTCGAGTATTCGTTTTCCATTCAAAAAAACTTAATCATATATAACCCTTTCATAATTAATTGGGTGAAAAAGGAATAGTTTAATGTATACCACTATTTTCCCCGATTATTTGGATACTAGTCGTATAGCTCGACCATCCGAGAACTCGCCATCCTCCTAAAACAAACCTCAACCAATCAAACCTATATTTTCTCACCTCCGCAAGATCAAAAATATTTTCATAAACAAAAATTGTTTTATCCATTCTATCACGATACAATTAAACGCTGAAGATTCCAATTGCGAGCATACAAGCAACGTTTAACTGCTAGAATGCGACTCAAACATCCGTTCACTAAAATCAACCAACCAATACATGATTTTCTACCAAGAACTACATAGATTTGAGTTCCCTATCGCACATAAGGATACGTAGGAGCGAGATTCAATATCTCATCAAGCATTATAACAAAAAAACCCAAAAATATGTTTGTCATGCCATAACTATGTAGGATTGAATTCCTCACTGCACCTGAGGATACGCCGCAGCAAGAAACGCAATCTTGTGAAGCACCCTAATAAAAAAACATTGCGAACTTTTCTTTTTTATTTCAAACTTTAAATAATTGGAAGAAAACAAAGAATCAAAAGCTAACATCATATTCGTAAATCTAACTAAATTGTTCCCGTTGAGTACAACGAATGTGAGAGGTGATAATACCTTCCCCTTGCATAACCGACTCCTAAACCCGAATTTAGTTTTGACGACCATTTTCTTTTTCTTTTAATAGTTCTATCGATATTTTTCCTTTCCTTTTGGAATAAAGAAAATTTGGTGGCGACTCTATTATCATCTCAAGTTTGCGAATGCTCTAAGTAATTTTTGCGTCGCGGTAATGAGAGAACATGTATGAATCTAAGTCCCTATTTTAATTCTTTAATCATAATAATTTATTTAATTAATTTTATTGTTTTAATTTGTTTTACTTTAGTTTTAAGAACAATTATGCATTGTTCATATTGGGATATCTACCGAAATTTTTTACATTCAAACATCAAATACCCAAGTAGAAACATATTTTCTCAAATCTTTTGCACAAATTGTCCAGAGGATTTTTTTGAGTTAAATCCCTCAAATGTACAAAAACTTGTGATTTGATTTGCTAAAAATTACATTAAGCAAATTGCTACGCTCGGTGGGACACGTTTGTGCAAGATATTAAAAATTTTGCGTAAGAGTGTTTTGTGCTTTTATCGTTTATTTTCATACATGAAATTTTTTAATGTATGAGTGTTTATGCATCTGAGGAGTGGAAAAACTCTTGTTGATATGGCACGTCCAAAAAAATTCCTCCCTTCCCCAAAATGATGCTTCAGATACTAAACAGCAACCAGTGGGAACATTAGATGGTGGTGCATGAACCTCAACCTCCATTGGAGTTACCATTCTTGTTATAAACCAAAATTTAGTCTCTACGAAATTACTAGAAGTGGTGGTTCCCCCACCACAAGTAAAGAGTATTCCAACTACTCATAAGGTCACACAAACTATTATAGGAGACCCTGGACCTTCTTTTTTTTCAAGTTTCATGTTTCCTCCTTGGTAATAGGGAATATCCTTATGGCATGCCAACTGCAATGATGGTAGGCCTACAAACATGTGCATCTACATATGCAGATAATACAATGATTATTGCATCTCCTCTTAATCCATACTTAGCATCAAAATCTACTATAAGCAATCAGAGTCAAATGGCGCAACCACAAGGAGGATTAGGATACATCCCTCTTATGCCACCACTAACCATTACTTCCCTAATGTCTATGAGGAAATAAATGGATGAAGTAACCAGATATAGTGAATATGCTTACACAACAAATTGGTATTGTGTTTAATCCTTTGATCTAAAACACGAACCATACTTACCAGCAATTGGCACACCAAATGGGTCAAATCGTCGATTTCTTTGATGCTCCCCAGGCGCCTACTCAACCTGTTCCTCAGATTCAAGCTGTTGGGGAAATTCAAAATCCAAGAGTTGAAAATAATGAAGGTTTCCCTAATAATCAAGGGCAACAACATTTTATTCCTCAACTAGTCTAACAACCCTTACCTAGGGTTGTCAAAGCAGGTATAGGTCAAAATAGCCCAAAGGTGGTATTGGTAAATATAATCCATGATGCACACCAAGTGATTAGGAGAGTAGTACAATAACCAAAATTGGGGGAAAATAACATAGCCAATGTGGTCGAACAGATCTTAGCCCAAAATAGCCTTAGTGTGGGTCTTTATATACCAAACTTTGTTTATGCTTTGTCTGAGTATGTATTGCAGACTGAACTCCAAAGGGATTAGAAAATTCCTAAGTTCACTAAGTTTGTAGGCGATACTAATAAGCTCATTATCGAGCACATTGCTCTATATTAGTCATAGGAAAGAGATTCGTCCAATAATTAAAATTTGACGATGAAATACTTCCCTAATTATTTGACAAAGAATGCCTTCATGTGGTTCACCGCCTTACCTCCAAATTTTATATGTAATTGCAATCAATTAGAAAGGATGTTACATAAGAAGTTTTACATTGGTCAATCAAAGATCATCCCGGAAGAATTATCCAATGTGAGAGGAAAATTGGTCGAGTCAATATATGATTATCTTAATAGGTTTAAGATAATGAAATCAAGATGCTTCACTCAAGTGACTAAACTTGAGTTAGTCAAAATGGTTGCTCGAGGCTTAGACTATTCCATTAGGAAGAAGTTAGATACCCAATACCTAAGAGATACGACCCAGTTAACATATAGGATTAGGCAAGTTGAATAGTTGAAAGCTAAAAAGGCTAGGTGGAATAAATGCAATAAAAACAAAAAAAGTTGCTTGTTTAGAAATAGATGACAATAATCAAGAATCATACATATTTTACAAATATGTTGAAGGAAATGATATTAACCTAGTAAAATTGAAGCTAGGACCTTCATATGTTTGTAAGGCCATAAGAGCCTCTAATGGAAAAAATCATGTCGAACCTGGTAACTATGAAAACTTCATACAAAAAGTTGTATGTTTGATGTAACTAAATTTGATAAAAAAAAATTAGCTTTTGGTTGTAGATGGTCAAATCATAGTGACTGGAGGCCTAAAGACACAACCATTGGAACAAATAAAGAAAAAAGTTTTATGTAAGTGTCATAATCTTCTTAGTCATAAAATCTCCCAATGTGTTCTTTTCAAGGATCTAGTGCATAATGCTTTGAAACACGAAAGCTTGAAGTTTGGAGACAAATCCAAGCAGCCAATGCAAATTGAAATTAACCCTCTCAAAGTCCAAGAATCACATCTGGCGGAGTCTGTCGAAATCTTGATGGTTTAAAGTACCATGGATATCAATAAGAAGGTTGAGGAAGTAAGTGTGTTGGACTATACTGAGAAGATTAACATGGTGTATCTGAATACTAAAGAGGAATTGGGTAATTTCCTAAACCATTTAAAGCTGAAGGGTTGTGAAGTTATGGTGTTTCCTCTTTGCAGTGTTATTTTTGACAAGGAAGCCACCAAGGACCTAAAAAATGTAAGGCTTGAACAACCAAAGAGAAACAATTGGAGTGACAAGAGGCCACAATTTTCTTTTAACAAGAGATGAGTCCACTACAAAAAATACAAAAAAGTGGCGAAGTCAAAGGAAAACCTATGTTCCATATGTTGTTTTTCCCTCTGGTGAATGGATTCAACCAGTAGTCAAACACAACTTTGATCAATAGAAGTGGATGGTAGTCAAGGTTGGCGTTGATTCTTCTTATTAGGACAATTCTCAAGTGATGAAGAACTATTCCTATGGTTCTACAAATTGTTTAGGTAAAAATACCATGACTAGAACTCAATGGAGAAGACACATATGGAAGAAGAAGGTGGCTATGGAGGCTATAATGTCTAGTATTAATGGAAAATACCCAACACTAACTAAGGATCAAATGAAAAAGAAACCTGTGACATAAATATTTTTTCTCTAAAATTATGTTTTTCGGAGGCTAGATGTTGGGCCAGATGTCTGGGACAACTTGTCCAACTTGTTATACCATAATAAACACATTATGACAAAAATAATAAATTAAGGTAAAAGCAAGAAAGAACACCAATAATTGTTAATCAAGTTCAGTGCAAACAATACCTACATTTCGGAGGGGAAATCTACCCAAGAAAGGAAATTCACTCTTCTTATAGAATTAGTACAAAGTGTCGCAGATGAACAAACCCCTTGTTCAATTCCCCTCTTCTTAATTCTACCCAAGTTTCTTTCTATTTAGGTCTCCCCCTAAATATGAGAACCCATATCACTTTATCTCAATCCCTAACCCTAGTTATTCAACAACAATAACAATAACAACTTGTTGAATTTACAACTCAACTAAACAAACTAGCTAATATGCCTTATAATATGAATGGAGCAATAATGTGGTGTACAATTAACACAAACAAATACTCGTCCTAAAACACAAATTAACACTGAAGCTCTGTGTCTTCACGGAAAATATCTCTCTATATATAGCAATCCATATTTGGGCTTTTCTATTTGGATTTTGGCAATGATCTCGTCCAAATATCGTGGAGATTTAGTTGAGGTTTGTTTCTCCAAAACAGCTCCACACAAAGATTTTATTTGATTTAATTTGAATTCATGTTCAAATCTCCATGATTTAAATTTAATTTAATTAAATAATCAAACAAATTAAATTGCTAAAAGATAGTAACAACCCTTGTTACATAAGTAAAAGAAAAACATGCTATAGACAATTGGGAAACCCACGCATACAACAATAGCCTTGTCCTGTAGACAAGGACCGCATGTTGGGACATTTGTTCCCCCATGTGTATTTCTTCATAAAATCGGTTGGGGTCAAATTTTCCACACCAACTAGAACATCATGTCTAACATGTCCATACCATGTTTTTTTTACATAATGTAGTCAATCATAAGTTAAGCATTAATCACACCACACATACAAAGAAAATAGTAGCAGCCACAAATACATCAATAGCAGCATACATTAGAGCAAACCAATAGTAGAAAAAGTTAGAAAATATGGGCTTGTTACATAATCATTCATACAATGATGCTCCTATAAACAGTTAACACATGCAATCATTCAAGATCAGTTAGTCATGCATGTATACACAGTTAGTAGTCAATAGTCAAGATTCATAAGCTACTACTAACACACAACAAAATTAGCACACACAGTCACACAAAGTTGAGGGCCAGATGCTTCAACATGTGTGCACACAGATTCAGAATATCATTTAGTATAAGTTACACCAGTCATTACTAAGCACATTAGAGTCAATTAGCAAATATCAACACTCATACACCCATTCACGCAGTCAGTAGTTAGTAGCCAACACCATTCCACTACACACGTTTACTCCCCTTTTTGCCATAATTTGGAAAATATATAACCCAAAAGAACCATTATTTAGTCATCACAAATTGTAATATGTTAACACATACACATAACAGATCATGAGAGACAAACATCAACCAATATCATAGATGTTGAACAAGAAGCTAGAACATCAAGATAATTATTAGCAATAACCACACAGATGAGCATCTTCTTATAAATTTATTACATAACCATAAAATTAAGCATATAAAAAAAAGCCTAAAAAAGAAAGTCTTAAGCTTGAATACATCAGTCTTCAAAATTTGATTCTTCTTTAACTTCACTTGAAGATTCAGAGCTTTCAGCTTCTCCATCACCAGCATATTGTTTTCCTCCCCATCTTCATTGTGAGTTTCCTCTTCATACTCAACTTCCATTAATTTGATCATTTAATCTACCTTATTTTTCCTGGTTGTGATATCAATTATGGTTTTCTACAGATTCTTTGACACTTCCATTAGTTCTAGTAAGATATCCCTTTTGGTGGTCTGTAATAGAGGAGAAGAACTTCCATCAACAGTTTAGCATTCAATTATGTATCTTTGTCTTTAGGTTTGGACACCCTTTCAACAATCTTCTTCGTGATATGAGCAATGGGAATCTCAATATGATCAACCTCTTCATTCCTTTCCTTTTGACCTTTATCCTCCTTATTTTAAGGAATCTTATTTCTCGTTTCTTTATTGGACTTATCAACATCAAGGATATCAATAGTTTGGTTTTTTGCACCCGTTTTACTCTGAATCTTAATCTATACGTGATGGATTTCAACATCACTCTAGTATTTAAATGAAGTATCATCTAAACGATGTCAAAAATAGGAATATCCATATCTGGTTTAGTAGAGGGTTCAAGCTGTAGTTCACTAGATGTTGGGGCAGATCTCTTAACATTTGGTTCAACATGTGAATGAGCATGTGACTCAACAAGTGGTTTCACACGAGGTTCCTCAAAATTGGTTTCAGCTTGACCAATATTTTTCCTAGTGAGATTAGGCACAACTCCCTCATTAACATTCATAGGTTCAACAATATTATAAGCATTCACAAATGGTTTATTTCCAAAAGTACGAACCGTTTAGAGGATTTCTTCACGTTGGTGGTTCCTGTTAGACGGTGTGGCTAGTGATCGAGAGGGGGGGGGGGTGAATAGATCACCTCTTTTAAATTAACGGATTTAACGTTTTATCAGAGTTTTCAAAAATGGCGGAAAAATCAGTCCCGAATCGACTTCCGTCTATTCTGAACCGCTACTAGAAAGCCGGACACACAAGTGTAATTGCTGGATTTTAATGAGAATGACAGAAACAATTCACACCAGAATTTTAACTAATTGAATGCACTTATCCTTAAAGTCTATTTCCAATGAATAAAATCTAGCTAACCGTTTTATCAAACAGTTGGTGTGTGTGTGATCGTTAATGAACAACAATGGAGTTTGATTAAAGTTTTCTTGCCACTGCTGTCTTGAAAAAGAAGCAATCACCACACACTAACTGATATTGCGAAAACAGTTTGAAAAACGTAAAGAGGAGTAAGGTAAGAATACGATACGCAGAGATTTGGTAAGGAAGTTCCCCACGTCGTCCTCGCGTGTGGGTACGTCTCCCTCTCAATTTCAAATGAAATTGAGAACTTTGATTATCAATTATTGCCGAATCCGTTGATACAAGGTTTTGATACAAAGACAGAATTCTAAACTCTAAGAACCTCTTCTTGTATAAACCTTCACTTGATCTGAGCACGATCAAGATTTTCCTGCACAAAGTTGCAAACAATTCACCGGTTCCACGACCTGCTTGCGAAATCCCCCGATCTCCAAACGCAACGCTGCGGCTGAATGTGTTCTGCAAATGTGACTCCCAAACCCTCAAGAACACTCCAGTTCTTGAAGGACAAACCAGTAGGTTTTTCCTAGAAACCCCCTTCAATCTTCGACTCAGCTAGATCCTCGATCGTTCCACTGCAAACCACAGCTAGATCCTTGATCGTACCACTGAACGTTATCTCGATGCTTCTTTAATCCAAAGAACAAGAATTGTTATGTGTAAATGTTCTTGAAGAAAAGTGATTGAGAAGATGAAGAAGATGAAGTCTCTTTCAGGTTTCTATGTGCTCTCAAACAATTGCTCCAACACTGCTTTTGATCTGTGTTCAATTGTTTTCCCTCAATGAATTCGTTGTCTTGCACTGCTGTTGGAACCTGTCTTTTATATTCTGCAAAACCAGTTGATGTTATACCACAAAACAGCTTTATGTATTGATACATAATAGTGTGCATAGATGCATACTGTAAGTAATGTAAATTTTGGTGAAATTTATTATTCATGTATCGATGCAAAAGTCGTGTGTATCGATGCAAGTGCTTATTACACTAGTATGTATCGATGCCTGATGCGTATGTATTGATACACAGGCTGTTTCATTTGTCATGTATCGATGCAGGGATCGTGTGTATCGATGCATAGAGTATTTTGTCTTCCATGTATTGATGTAAGACTCGTATGCATCGATGCATACTGAACAGAAAGGTTTTGTGATTTATCTCTTGCTGTATGTATCGATGCAGAGGCTTCATGTATCGATGCGTACTGACATAAAATGCTTTTTAATTGTTATTTAAAGGGAAATATCAATGTAGGTTTATATGTACAGTTATGCAACAATAGAGTGAGATGAAAAACATAATAAAACACACATGTATCATGTAATGCAATGCACAACCAACATTTGGATGATGATCACACAATTTGCTATCATTAAAAATTAATTCAAGGTAAAGAATTCTCTCACAAACTCCCCCTTTTTGATGATGGCAAATTTTTGGCAAGATGTGTGATACTCCCCCTGAGTTTGTGCATATCTGCATTTTCTCCCCCTTTGTCAACATCAAAAAGAGGAGGAAACAGAATTATCAAGGTAGCAGTGTAACAGGACATGGCAAAAAATGGATAACAAGCTATCAATCACAAAGAGGGAAGCTATCAAAGTAAAGAATCATTCACAAAGAATGACGAATAAGGGTAGTAACAAAAGAGATAAACATAAAGTGAAAAGCACTTAAGGATTAGAACGAGTTTAAGAATTGCAGAAGCTGAACCATATATTATGCAACAATTCAAACAAAACTTGAGTAGCATGAGATGAAATGCATTTAATTCAAATAGCATCAGTATGTGTCGATGCAAATGGTCATGCATCGATGCCTATTATTCACATTTGGCCTGTGTATCGATACGTGCGATGGCTGCATCGATACATCCTGAACCAGTTTGAAAAAAATTGAAATTCAGAGTATATGGATCGATGCATACATGTTTTGTGTCGATGCATACTGATGCCAAAGCAGATTTTAATGACTTTTTGATGCAGTATGGATATGCATTTTGCACTAAGTCATGATGGTTATGCCCAAGAAGGATTCATAAGTCAGATTATTGTAATGTTCAAACAATATAGGCAAACAATAAATGCAACCAAATTAGTATCAACGAGAGTAAGAACATTTGTTCTAACATATACAACCACTTAGCAGTAGGAGAATTGTAGAAAGGATTGATATTACCTCTGTTGATGTAATCTTGCGAGGCATAAATGAAATCTAAAACAAATCTCATCAACCAAGGTGAGGCATAATATAGATAAGAAGAAACATGCTTATCCTTATCCAGATTCCCGTTGGTAGGCATAGGGGTGTCAATTGATTTTGAGTCATTTATTCCAAAGCGCTTGAGTAGTTTTCTGCAGTATTTTGTTTGACATACTGTTGTATCCTCAACAAGTCGCTTTATCTGCAGTCCTAGGAAATAGTTCAGCTCCCCCATTAGACTCATCTCAAATTCACCCTGCATAACCTTAGAAGATTCCTCGACCAAGTGTATGTTAGTTGAGCCAAATATTATATCGTCGACATAAACTTGAACTAAAAGAATGTGCTTTCTTTTGTGCTACTAAACGTGTCTTGTTCCTAGTTATCACTCCGTTTTCATCAAGCTTATTTCTAAAAACCCATTTAGTACCTATGATATGATGATCTCGCGAACGAGGGACAAGTTCCCAAACGTCATTTCTTTTAAAATTGATTAAGCTCTTCTTGCATGGCCATTAGCCAAAATTCATCAATCAAGGCCTCTTTGGCATTTTTAGGTTCTACTTGTGAAACAAACGCGAAGTGAGAACAAAAACTTATCTTAGAACGAATCATTACTCCCTTTGAAATGTCTCCCAAGATGTTGTCAATAGGATGGTCTTTTGAGGATTTTCAAGCTGTTGGAAGGTCTTTCACTTCAGCTGTCTTTTCTTCCTCATTTTCTTCATGACTAGTATCTTCCTCCTTCTCATGGGCAGCTGTTTTGGACTGATCAGTTTCCTCAACAGCTTCCTTGAGTATGTCTTCTGTAGATACCCCTGCGTCATTAAAAGAAATACCTTTTCCGACATTTTTCGGATAAGACTCATCAAAAGAAACATAGACAGATTCTTCAATAGTAAGTAACCGCTTATTATACACTCTATATGCTTTTACTCCTTTAAACACAATGTTTTGTTCAGCATGTTCAATTATGCCTCAAGTTTTTGTGAAAGAAAAACTTTATAACCCTTGTCATGCAATTGACTTATGCTTAACATGTTGTGTTTAAGTCCCTCAACTAAATGGACATTTGAAATAGTAGTGGTGGAGGGATTTCCTACACTACCTTTGCCGAGTATAGCTCCTTTGTTATTGTCTCCATAAGTAGCATATCCCTTCTTCTTTGCTTTGAAGTCTATGAAAAGCGATATGTCACCGGTTATGTGCCTTGAGCAGCCGCTGTCAAGAAACCATCTTCTATTTACGGAGGCAAGGCACTCATCCTACAATATCAAAAGAGAGAATTTGGTACCCAATTTTCATTGGGTCCGAGTGGGTAAGTGCTAACATGGTTGCCTTTTGGCTTCCATTGATAAATACCTTTAGGGACAAGAAATCTCCTAAACTCGCATTTCTCAATGGTATGGCCAGCATGACAACAATAATGACATAGATCATGATGATGTGTTTGTTGCTTCTTGTTCATTGAATCCTTTAGAATAAAAGAGTATTTTGCATATGGAGGATTCAATGACTTCTTGAACAACCTAGAGTCAACGGCATAAGTAATTTTAGGTTGTAGCGCTTTCTTTAATTTGACCTTAAGAGTATTTACCTCTTTTTGCCAAATATAACAAGCGTCACAATATCTAACTCTACTACATCCGTCAATGTCAATAGTTTTTGAATTTTCTGCAATACTAGTTTTTAATGCTTCTAAATCAATTTCAGCTTTGTTTACTTTTCCTTCCAAAAAAGAGAAGATATGTTTGTCGGAAGCTAGTCGTTTAAAAGCATCTACAGCTTCGTTATGCAGTTTTTCAAAAGCTATTTTTAGTTCCGAAAAAGACATAGAGGAGAAATTATTGTAATAGGCTTGTTTTACCTTTTTGTCATTGTTTTTCTTCTTGTGGTAGGACAGATTTTTGGTGTGAGCCGTAAGGCACAGATTTGCGGATTCATCACTATCACTTGAACTTTGTGTGCTTGATGAATCACTATCACTTTCCCATGCAATGTAAGCTCTTCTTTGTTTGCTGTGCCCTTTTGGTGGAGCTTTTCCTTGATCCTTATACTTCATAGGACAATCTGTTTTATAATGTCCAGATTTACCACAATTAAAACAAGATCCTCTTCCTCTACTCTTCTTATTCTCTTCCTGTTTTAAATCTGTAGATTGTCTTCGAAACTTCATGAGATTTTTGTCGGAATGCTTGACTCCGTTCTTTCGAATAAATCTATTATATCTCCTTACAAAATGTCTCATTTCCTCATCATCCGAATCTTTGTCACTACTTGAATCATTGTCGCTTTGCTCTTTTCGTGAGGACTTAGAGCTAGAGGCCACAAGAGCTATTGGCTTCTTCTCTCCCTCTTTGTCTCTTTTCTTCTCCTTTTCCTTCTTACTTTTGTTCTCATATTTTTCAAGACTTTCCAATGCTTGCTGATGTTCTTCCAGCTTTCCAAACAGAGTTGTAATCGTAAGTGTCGTTAGATCGTTGGCTTCCTTGATAGCTGTTACTTTAGGTAGCCATTCCTTGCTAAGACACCTCAGAATTTTATTAGTAGCAATTTCATTGGAAACAGGTTTTCCAAGTGCATTCAACCTATTAGTGAGATGAGTGAATCTCTTTTGCATGTCGGAGATAGATTCTCCTTGTTTCATGCGAAAGAGCTCAAACTCTTGATTAAGTGTGTTAATGTGGGACTGTTTTACTTCAGTCGTACCCTCATGGGCAACTTCTAAAGCATCCCACATTTCTTTAGCTGTCGTGCAATGGGATACTCGATAATACTCATCAACACCAAGTGCTGAAATTAGTATATTTCGAGCTTTCCAATCACACGACCACTTTTTCTCATCTTTCTCATTCCAATCAGCTTCTGGTTTTGGAACTATGGCGCCAGCCGCATTTGTCATAGTGATTTGAAACGGACCATTTTCAATGGCAGCCCATACTAACCTATCCACAGAATTTATATGAACTCGCATGCAGTCTTTCCAGTAGCCATAATTTTCACCGTTGAAAATAGGCGCTCTATTATACGCCCCCTTTGGTTCAGAATCCATACTGTTACAGGCAGCCACATGGCACCAGCAAACCAGGCTCTGATACCACTTGTTAGACGGTGTGGCTAGTGATCGAGAGGGGGGGGGTGAATAGATCACCTCTTTTAAATTAACGGATTTAACGTTTTATCAGAGTTTTCAAAAATGGCGGAAAAATCAGTCCCGAATCGACTTCCGTCTATTCTGAACCGCTACTAGAAAGCCGGACACACAAGTGTAATTGCTGGATTTTAATGAGAATGACAGAAACAATTCACACCAAAATTTTAACTAATTGAATGCACTTATCCTTAAAGTCTATTTCCAATGAATAAAATCTAGCTAACCGTTTTATCAAACAGTTGGTGTGTGTGTAATCGTTAATGAACAGCAATGGAGTTTGATTAAAGTTTTCTTGCCACTGCTGTCTTGAAAAAGAAGCAATCACCACACACTAACTGATATTGCGAAAACAGTTTGAAAAACGTAAAGAGGAGTAAGGTAAGAATACGATACGCAGAGATTTGGTAAGGAAGTTCCCCACGTCGTCCTCGCGTGTGGGTACGTCTCCCTCTCAATTTCAAATGAAATTGAGAACTTTGATTATCAATTATTGCCGAATCCGTTGATACAAGGTTTTGATACAAAGACAGAATTCTAAACTCTAAGAACCTCTTCTTGTATAAACCTTCACTTGATCTGAGCACGATCAAGATTTTCCTGCACAAAGTTGCAAACAATTCACCGGTTCCACGACCTGCTTGCGAAATCCCCCGATCTCCAAACGCAACGCTGCGGCTGAATGTGTTCTGCAAATGTGACTCCCAAACCCTCAAGAACACTCCAGTTCTTGAAGGACAAACCAGTAGGTTTTTCCTAGAAACCCCCTTCAATCTTCGACTCAGCTAGATCCTCGATCGTTCCACTGCAAACCACAGCTAGATCCTTGATCGTACCACTGAACGTTATCTCGATGCTTCTTTAATCCAAAGAACAAGAATTGTTATGTGTAAATGTTCTTGAAGAAAAGTGATTGAGAAGATGAAGAAGATGAAGTCTCTTTCAGGTTTCTATGTGCTCTCAAACAATTGCTCCAACACTGCTTTTGATCTGTGTTCAATTGTTTTCCCTCAATGAATTCGTTGTCTTGCACTGCTGTTGGAACCTGTCTTTTATATTCTGCAAAACCAGTTGCTGTTATACCATAAAACAACTTTATGTATTGATACATAATAGTGTGCATAGATGCATACTGTAAGTAATGTAAATTTTGGTGAAATTTATTATTCATGTATCGATGCAAAAGTCGTGTGTATCGATGCAAGTGCTTATTACACTAGTATGTATCGATGCCTGATGCGTATGTATTGATGCACAGGCTGTTTCATTTGTCATGTATCGATGCAGGGATCGTGTGTATCGATGCATAGAGTATTTTGTCTTCCATGTATTGATGCAAGACTCGTATGCATTGATGCATACTGAACAGAAAGGTTTTGTGATTTATCTCATGCTGTATGTATCGATGCAGAGGCTTCATGTATCGATGCGTACTGACATAAAATGCTTTTTAATTGTTATTTAAAGGGAAATATCAATGTAGGTTTATATGTACAGTTATGCAACAATAGAGTGAGATGAAAAACATAATAAAACACACATGTATCATGTAATGCAATGCACAACCAACATTTGGATGATGATCACACAATTTGCTATCATTAAAAATTAATTCAAGGTAAAGAATTCTCTCACAGTTCCTTTGGTTCTTCTTGTTAAACATTCATCTATAAATTCCATATTCAGAGGTTTTAGATTTAAAAACATGATAGGTTCATCACCATTTTTGCTATCTATAGCGGGGTTGTAACACCTCAAAATTTGCCCTCCTCTTCTTGGGACTAGTTTAGCATATTGCATTTCATGTTTTAGGACATTAGGCATTTTCATATTGCATATCATGTGAAATAAACAAGTCATCCTCTAAGTTCTTGTCAGAGATGGAGAAGTTGTATAGTTCAAGCTTGAGGGTCTTATTGAATTGATCACCAACCATCTGAGGGTTTGTGCTTCAATTAGGGTTTTCTTGGTTCTTCAAGGAGGTTGAGCGTTATCTTGTTTGCAAGGGTACGTTACCATCATCATGGTTATGACATTATCAAGGGGTTCATTGTTCATGCTCAGATTCCTTTGGATTAGGGTTTTGACCTCTAGTCAACCCTAATTAGTGCCATTCTTTCAACCAGGGATTTTCAAGGGGATGAGGTATTCTATTGAGATGGGGATCACATGATCATTCTATTGAGCTTATGTGAGCCAAAGTTCATTTTGGAGCAAATTGGCCAAGTGTTAGAGGCTCAAAGTCATCAGTGCATTGCCAAGTCATCTAGGGGCCCATAAAAGTCAACAAAAAGTCAACTGAGGGCTAGGAGGTGGAGAAATGAGTTTCAACACTTCATTCATGTCCCAAAGAGGTCCATTTGTCATTACAAACACTTATCTTGAAGAATTTGAGCTCAGATGAAAAGTTTCCAAAAATGGAAAGTGACCTGTAATTGAAAGTTTCCAAAAATGGAAAGATTTTGGTTCAAATTCAACATGATTTTACATCATCAAAGAAGTTTCAAATGAATTTTTGTCCAACATGAAAGTTGAAGATATTTCTCTCCCATTTCCAAAAAGTCCAAGATCATGAGCATCTGATAAATGGTTAAAGACTTATGATCAAATGATTGCCAAGTATGCATGGAACTTCAACAAGCCATAACTTTTGATTCAAAACTCCAATTTGAGTGCCTCTTTTTGCAAAATTCTTGTCTTGACCTATATTTTCCAATTCAAGCATTGCATTGCATGAAATTTAATCACATAATCATGTGTCCATTCATATGCATTTTGGAGGGAAATTGGGGAATTTAAAATTGGTGCAAGCTACAAGCCTAATTCCAATCCCATTGTGTTCATTAGGTGATTTTAAGTGGATTTGGATGCTAGCATGTTATTGTTGACGTCCAAAATTAGCCATGCACCTTCGTTTTTCATTTTTTTGCAAAACACTCCAAATGTCCTTAATTGTGATTAGTACGTGTCTAATTGTGATTACAATGTAATTAACACATGGTATATAAGATAAATCATAACAGAATTGTTCATAATCACAAATTCTAGATTTAGATTTCGTTTTCCCTCCAAATTTCTCTCTCATTGGAATTCAAATTTTCTCCACACAACCACACATTTTCTTGATAGATCCATCATCCTCATGACATTTGGAGCATGATTCATCCATTTTTTGTGGAAATTGAGCAAGGTTTGAAGCATGTCAAGCATATGAACACATCAATGGCAAGTGCAAATTAAGCAAGATCTAGGTCGTGGCAAGCATCCATTTCTACATCAAGCTTCATAATAAGAGCAAAGGAGGAGATCTACACACTTTGGAGGCCTTGAACACACTGTTTTGATCACTGCCATTCCAGGTTGGTGAAAATTTGAACCTCTTAATTCATGATTTTATGGACATGATTAGATAGGCCTTTCCATGCTAATGATTCTGATCTAAATTTCATTGAATTTGGTTGAGATTTGAAGAAGTTATGTGAAATTAAAGTTTGATGTTCATAAATGTTTTTGTTTGATTCGCTTTGATTATTGAGTTTTAGCATGAATGGAGGTTAGGTTCTTGATGTACACAACGAGACGGTTCCAACGGTATAACTTTTAGTGAATTCTGCAAAAACAAATTAGACGTGGCTACTGTAGCACCACCGTCTCAAGGTAGGAGACGGTGGAAACCACCGCCTGGCACAGTAAAACCGCCGTCTGGTTTTTTAGGCTAGGGCTTGGTCCAGTCACCTGCCATGCATATGCCCGTTGGCAGAACAATTGGCTCTTACGCGTTTGACCAAGTCCACATGTACGTGGACTGATGATGTGGACGCCACTTCATAAATGAAGTGATGCGTTTTGGCTCCTTCCCTCCCTTCGATTCCCAGCTTTGGACAATTGTGATTTTGTGTTGTTTCTCCAGCGCATTTTTCTGTACACACGGTTCGATCCCTGCAGCACGCGTATTTCAAATAAACCAATCCATTTTATCATTTCCCTCCAATTTAACATGTGATTCTTCATTTATTTCAAATATTTTCATGCAACTTGTAAAATTCATAACAAATTGAAAATTTATCCAAATTGAGTGCCATTTTTTTTCACATGTTCATATGGATGTGTACTATTTTATGATGTGATTTTCTTGATTTTATCATTTCTAGATTTTGGATGGTGAATTGTTATTTGAACATGTATGCAAATGTGACATGCTTCATTCATTCTATTGTGAAATGCTCATACATTGGCCAATTGATTTGAAATTTGGTATGCTAAGTCCCAACATGTTGCATGATTTTTTAGGCTTGGTTGTGAATTTTTATCATTTTTCATTTCTGTTTTAGACACATGATTGTATGGTGTGACAATGTGTGTCACACAATTTGATGTCATACTTGTTCATTTTCATTTCCATATCAATTGAGCTCTGTTGATTCTAATTTTTGGCATGATGATTGTGTTTAACCTGTTGATAGCACATAGAAATTTTCATAATTGTTTGATTCATTTCTGTTTTAATATGGAATTTTCATTCTTTGTGACCAATTGTGTGCTTTGTAATTGCCTTTGCCTTAGCATGACCACTAGATGGATTTGCTTTAGGATTTGAGTTTGGTCCTTTTTAGGATATGTTCTCACTTGATTAAAGGTGCTTTATGTTGAATATTGGTTGCTGTTTTGACTTTTTACTTTGCCTTTGACCCTAGCCTTGGTGCTAGTGGTTTGTACTCATCTTTTGAGTTTTGCATTTCAGGTTCAAGCTTATAGTCCTAATGGTTGATGCAATCTCATGACTTGAGATGCAAATTTTCTTTATCCACTAACCTTTATTGTGTTGTAGGTTCCTTGGTGATGAATTCACTTGAGTCAGTGGTTGTAACACTGTTGACTGTTTGTTGGATTTGTCTGAATGTGAATATTGACTTGTTTGACTTTCTTACAGGTACTTTAGCCGCTTTAACTCATTGCTTGAGTTTGCTTTGCTTGTGGTTGGCATACCACCTAGGTAACCATTCTAACTCCATGTAGTCTGGAAGCCCTGTCGTTTCTGTTTGGCAGGCATTTGGATGAAGTCCTCCTTAAGAGGCAATGACTGTGTTTGTTTACTTTTGTGCCATGTACTTCAAAGACCTCCTAAGTGAAGAGGCATTGGCAGATAGAAGGGATTTGCAATCAATCCCCTGCTATTCAGTTGAGTCTTTCATCTTGCTCGCACCACGTGCTGATGCATTTTGAATAAACACCCAAAATCTTGTATATAGAGTCAGTCATGTGGAATAGGGTCCCACATTCTGGACCCCCACGTTTTCATTGATTGAAGCTCACCCAGACCCGGGTTAAGAGCTATGAGGTCTTATCCTCATTACCTTTTCATCTACTCACCCTGACGGTCAATGTCAGTGGTTAAGAGCCTCAGACACCCTTTCCAGTGTTGGCTTGTTTGTCGAGGTTGATATGACCCCTTGACTAAAGCCCAGTCTTGTGTGAGCCGCTTGTTTGCATATAGCGTGCGGTGATTGCTTTTGATGTTTATCTGCTTTTGCTTCCTCTCTCCTTTCTGTAGGAGTCATATGATCAACTTTCGAGGAAGTTGAACGTACGTAGAGATAGACTTGAGTTGACTCACTGCCTGTGTGAGTCAAACTCTTGTTAGAGACCTCAACCTAGGGTTATAATTTGCATGATGACTATTAGGCTCGAGTCAATCTCCCTTTTAGTCCGTTATTCCCTTGGTCTCTGGTTAGGAGAAAGTTTCTCCCCTGTTAAGGGGAACTACGTCGCCCTGATCCTCATACCAGATGAGGTACGTAGGCAGGAGATCGTGCGAGATCTCTCCGGGCACCCTTTTTCTTTTTGTGTGCGTTTGCTTGACAGCTATTAGGCTCGAGTGCCAGACTCCCTATTAGCTTGTCTATTTGATAACCTTTTTGCGTGTGTTTGGAGTCGGATGTAAGACCAGCCATTGGCATTCCGTTTCCTTGTTTGTGTTTGTTGTTCGGAGTCGGACGTAGGACCAGCCATTGGTAGTTTGTTTCCGTTTGTGTGTTTCTTTTGACGTATCAACGTCTTTGTGTTGTGTTTTGTTTCGGCGTGCGTTATCCGAACTACGAGTGTTCTGATTTTTCTTTGGATAGGGAAGATACGTAGGCATAGGATGCGATATCCTAGCGAGCACGTTTCCCATTTCCCCGAACTACGTCGACTCTGATGTTTGTTTCTGACAAACTACATAGGCCCAAGATGCGACATCCTGCCGAGTCACCTTCCTCCGTCTTCTTTCATCTGTTTATTCCAGTATGTGTGCATTCTTTTTGAGCAGTTATTCAGCAACTTTATTCTATTCTTTTGAGCGTGGATCCCGTCGAGTACGACGGACGTGAGGGGTGCTAATACCTTCCCCTTGCGTAACCGACTCTCGACCCTTGCAATCTCCGGTCGTAAGACCATTTCCTTTCCAGGTTTACTTCGAGCGTTTCCTTTCCTTCCTTTGGGGATAAATAACGCACGGTGGCGGCTCTGTTTGTTTGTTTTTCCTGCCGATTGTTTTTCGCGTTGCGACAGCTGGCGACTCTGCTGGGGATCTAACAGAAGTTGACCTCTGGCTGGTCCATCTTCTTTAATTGAGTCACTCCTAGCACTCTCTAGGATAGTTTTGGTTGCTTGTGCTGCTTTATTTATTGCATTTATGATTATTATACTGTGATTGTATATATTTGTATATATGTTTGCATGCATCATATTATCATTGTGCTGGACTCTGTACAGGTTGGTTCCTCTGATTTGGGGTGGGTGTTCTGAGTGGGGATAAAACCCAGGCCCGAGTATACACCTAGGATTAGCATGGTCTCATGTTGCCTCTCATGTTAGGTCAACATGTTTTTGGCGACGTGACATACCACAAGCCAGACGAGGTTCTTTTGAGAGAGCTCTTCCTTTGTGGAGTATCCACTTTGGTTGAGTCACCTCAGCTGAGCTGTTGACTTCGGTGACCGTTCTTTCCCGGATCTTTGGTTTAGACGGTCTTATGAGAGCTGCAGCGGCACACCCGAAAGGGCAAACCCGTTGAGTATCTTGTCCGATTGTCGAGACCATTATCCACCTTAGGATGACCTTATTAGAATTCACCTGTGAGGAGAGGGTTGATTCTTACAGATGCATGTTCTGATGGTGACTTTGGTTAAGTCGGATTTATGGATTTATTTCTGAGACGCCGGAGTTCTGTCTGCGATATTTATCAGTGGGGATCCGTTTATTTCAGGATTCCCTGGGCTGGTACAGATGATCATGTTGTTATCAGAGTAATGGTTTTCCAGTGATGATGGTGATATATCCTTCGGTTCCGTTTATTTCGGAACCCTGAGTTGGATTTATGGTTACATATCCCCTCAGATGGTTGTGATCAGTTCAGGGACCAGGGCTTCAGTGCAGTGGATGTTCAGATGATTTGGAGGATGGCATAGTGCATTACATTCATACATCAACATCATTCACATTTTGCATTTATCCACATCTAACTCATGTTTATCCATATGTAGGGGACATTCTTGATTGAAATCCTGGTTGAGAGACTTCTTTGTTCCAGATATGAGGACCGGCTTGAAAGACGATGTTGTCTACAGTTTCTTTGATCCAGAGATTGGTGCACTAAAAGAGATGATAGCATTGATTACACCTGACCATGTGGGGATGCTCCGTGAGGCTTATGGTGGTATTCTGAAGTTGGTTTTCAGGCTCACAGATACAGATAGGAGTGCCATCCATACTCTTCTCTAGTTTTATGACCCTGGCTTGAGATGCTTTGTCTTCCCGGATTATTTGTTGGGACCTCTGATGGAGGACTATGCCAGTATCCTGGGTATTCAGGTCGGGAACTAGATTCCTTTCTATGTCACTAAGGGAGAACCTGATGTTGCTGAGATTTCCCATGCTCTTTCTTTGAGCCCAGAAGTGACTAAGGGAGGTTTGAAGGAGAAGGGAAAGTTGCCCGGTTTTCATCTGAGTTTCATGGAGGCCAAAGCCAAGGAGCATGTTGTTTTGGGTAATTGGAGGACCGTTTGTGATTTGCTTGCTGTCAGCATTTATGGAATCATCATGTTCCCTAATCAGAAGAACTTTGTGGACATTAATGCCATCCGGTTGTTTGCTCAGAGGAATCCTATTCCTACCCTGGTTGGGGATGTTTATTACTCGGTCCATAATCGGAACGAGAAGCGGCGTGGGGGATTGATCAGATGTTGTGCTCAACTGTTGTACAAATGGTTCATGGGATATTTTCCTTCCATAGGTGCCTTTGTCTTTCTTGATCCTACTGTCAGGTGGTCAATCAAGTTGATGGGTTTGCGAGCCAAAGACATAGCTTGGACTCATAATGGTGTGGCTGGACGAGATTTCATTTACAGTTGTGGGAGTTTTCCCAATGTGCCTGTCATAGGAGTTCAAGGTTGCATTAATTACAACCCGACGCTTCTTAGGAGGCAAATGGGGTATGCCATGGAGGTTCCTCCTCTCGAGCGAGAGATTCAGGAGTCTTTCTACTTCCCGGCTGAGGGTAATTCGATATAGTTGAGGCAAGTGTCTTGGGCATGGCGCAACATTCAAAGAAAGGGCAAGGTTCCTTTTGGTAAGGTTAATAGCAGGTCTTTTCCTCTGTTTGATGATTGGCTCAGAAAGAGGATTGAGCTCACGCATCTACCATTTCCTGGGGGTGATCCTTGGTGTCCATTGATTGAGGGGCCATGTTCTTTTGTCAGCATGGAAGAGTTCCTTGAGATGAAGAAGGCCAGAGATCAGCTGCAAGCAGAGAAGATTGAGTTGGAGATGAGTGTTGCTAGGATTCAAATGGCTAATCAGGAAATCAAAGGGAAAATAGAAGACCAGGATAAGAGGCATGCCTTGGAGGTGAAGCACTTTGAGATAGACACCGCTTATTACCGCAAGATCAGCCAAGCTTTGGAGTCATCCACGAAGGAGCACGACATCACCAAGGAGAAGTTGGCTAGAGCTTTGAAGGTCATTGAAGATGAGAAGAGGAGGCAGATCCTTGTGAAGAATCAGAGCGAAGCTAAAGCCAAAGTCCTTACCACGGAATGGGAAGCGGAGAAAGCGAAGATTATTGCCGAGAGAGATCACTATCTTGCTGAGAGGGATCATTATTTCCGACAGATGAAGATTCACCAAAAGGAGATAGGAAGATTGCAGCAGGAGAACACTGAGCTCAGGTTCGCCGTGAAGTTTACCAAGATGGTTGATGATGCAGAGCCTTCTGTGGGACCTTCTTCGGTATAGACTTTTGTTGTTATGTGTGGATTATCGTCAGGCCTGTTGACGGAATTCACGTGCTTGTATTTTCTTTCTGAGAATTGTAATTTGATTTGTATTAGCCTGATGTATGACTTTTGCACGTGTGGTACACTTTTGATATACAATGGCTGTTATCATTCAGTGATTGATCTTCAAGCTTTATTTGCTTTTCTGTGCACTCACATAGCACACACATGGTTGGGTGATATCTTTGCTAAATCATAATTCTCTGCTCTGTATGGTAAAATCAAATGATTGATATCAGAATGTTGCTGGCAAATTATTATCTGTCTTGATGAAACCAGGATCGAAAGACAGAGTGTTCCTCATATGGATAGACATTGCATTCATGCATGAATCATAATAACTTGTCTTCTATTTTGCAGGTGTCGGTTTCTAACGTGCTTGATTGTTTCAGGAATCATTGCTCGCGCACGTAGAATCATTCCCTTGCACGTAGCACGTCCACACAGATACCCTACCAGGCACAACAAATCCAAGCTGATGGATCTACCCAACGCAAATATTCTCGAATTGAAGGAGAAAGTGAGTGAGCTGATAAACGTCATGCAAGGCTTGGCCTTGGGGCAGAAAGCACTTGCTGATAAGGTGGAAAAGCTCGAGCGGGCTTCGGCTGCCAACAATGGTAATAATCAAGAGGGTGTGTCCAATAACGGTCTGGGTGGTTCTAGGGATGGAGGAGATCTCAGAAAGAAGACTATTGCTGGGGTGGTGATCAATAATGGTGGTGGTTTTGGTGCTGCTACAGGCGGTGGACCAGGTTCGGTGGGCAACAATTTGAAGGATAGTCTGTTTCCTCCTTTCTTTGGGGCTGAGGAGGATAGAGAAGAAGACCAGTTCTCCATGCTGAATGAGCAATTTGGTCAATACGGTGTTCAACCACCGAACAAAGAAATTCAAGTGCTGGCAGAGAAAATCAGAGCTCTAGAAAGCTATGCTACTCCGGGGGTTGTTAATATGTCGAACATGGGGCTGGTTGAGGGGATTGTGATCCCACAAAAGTTTAAAGCGCCTGCGTTTGATAAATACAATGGGAGTTCTTGCCCGGAAACTCATCTCCAGGCTTTCGTCCGAAAATTTTCTGCTTATACAATGGACCAGAAGCTCTGGATGTACTTCTTCCAGGACAGTCTGTCTGGGGGGTCTCTTGAATGGTATACCAAGCTGAAATCTTCTGACATTAAGAGCTGGCAGGATCTCGGAGATGCATTCTTTAAACAGTACCAATTCAATACTGATATGGCTCCTAGCCGTACCCAATTGCAGGGTATGTCTCAGAAGCCTAATGAAGGGTTTAAAGAATACGCACAGAGATGGAGGGAGTTGGTTGCCCGAGTCCAACCTCTGTTGGTAGACCGGGAGATGTCTGATCTGATTATGGGTACCCTTCAGGGGACATTTGCAGAGAGAATGGTAGGATGCCCGGTTACCAACTTTGCTGATATTGTAGTGGTTGGGGAAAGAATAGAGAGCTGGTTGAAGTTGGGGAAGATACAGGGTAACGCTTCGTCGTCTGGATCGAAGAAACCCTTTGGTAATGGCCAGCGAAAGAAGGAGGGTGATACAAGTGCTGTGTATGCCCAGAGGGGACAAGGTAGGGATCGTTACTACCAGCACACTGCTGCGATAACCATTCCTGCTGATAATTCACCTGCACAGCAACAACAACAACCGCAACAGCAACGACATCCATTTCAACAGAGACCGCAGAGGGCCGGGTATCAGGTGAGAGGGCGAATGAATGATCGTCAATTTGATAGACCACCTGTGACCTACTCATTCTTGTTGAAGAAATTGAAAGATTTGGGGTTGGTCCAGCTGAGGACGTTGGCTCCGTTGAGACCTGATCAGAGGCCTGCCAACTATGATGAGAACGCCAAATGTGAATTCCACTCTGGTGCCCCTGGACACAACGTGGAAAATTGTAAAGCTTTTAAGTATGTTGTCCAGGACCTGGTGGATTCTAAGGCAATTAATTTTGCACCATCTCCGAATGTTAATGCTAATCCCATGCCTGCGCATGGTCAAATGGGGGTGAATGCAATTTCTGTGGATAAGGGCCGAATCTGGATGATGAACGTAGATCAGTTGAGAACTCCTTTGGCTAAGGTCAAGAGGAAACTGTTAAAGAATGGGGTGCACCGTTGCTCCGAATGGATGTGTGATATTGAGGGAGGTTGTCCAGAAGATGATGGATGAGGGAAGCCTCAGATTTGAGAAGGTTGATTTGGAGAGGGAGAATGTCTCCACCATAACCATCTACTTTGATCCGATTGACTTGTCAGCGCTGGCAGATGCGGCTCCGGTTACCATCACGGTACCTGGGCCAATTCCTTATGACAACGATGATGTTGTACCATGGGATTATGGTGGAGAGGTATACTGTAATGGGGAGAGGCAGGAAGATCAGGCTGCAGGTGAAACCACCGTTTCAAAGGTGGATAATGCCGGACCCAGTGGTTTCACTCGCAGTGGAAGGTTGTTTGCACCTGATGCTTTTGAGGAGTGGGGAGGGAGAAAAAGAAAAGAAAGATAAGGCTGAGGCTTTAGCCAGGGCAAGAGGGAAGCAGGTGGTAAGCGAGGGTACTCCTGTGGCGATACCGGCGCCTGGTGGGTCGGAAAAAGAACTTGATGATGAAGCTGAAGAATTTCTGAGGATCATCAAGAAGTCTGAGTATAAGCTTGTTGACCATCTGCAGCAAACGCCGTCTAAGATTTCGATCCTGTCATTGCTGTTAAGCTCCGAGGGGCATAGAGAGGCTTTCTTAAAAATACTGAAGAGAGCCTATGTTCCTCAGGAGATTACGATTAATCAGTTGGAGACAGTGGTGTCCAACGTCAATGCCAGCCATGGGCTGGGTTTCACTGATCATGATCTGACTGTAGACGGGCGTAATCACAATAGGGCATTACACATTGCTATGGAATGTAAAGGAGCAGTGCTCTCGCACGTTTTGGTGGATACCGTCTCCTCACTCAATGTGTTGCCTAAGAAAGCCCTGGCGAAGCTGGACTGTGAAGGGTTAATCTTAAGGCCCACTGACCTGGTGGTGAGAGCTTTTGATGGGTCCAAGAGGGCTGTGTTCGGGGAAGTGGAGCTCCCTGTGAAGATCGGGCCCGAGGTGTTTAAGTCTGTGTTTCATGTCATGGATATTCAGCCGGCATACAGTTGCCTGTTGGGTCGACCATGGATACACGCTGTTGGGGCAGTAACTTCGACTTTGCACCAGAAATTGAAGTATATCTGGGAAGGGCAGGTCGTCACAGTTTGCGGAGAGGAGGACATCTTCGTCAGCCACCTATCATCGTTCAAATACGTGGAAATGGACGGTGAAATATGGGAAACACCAAGTCAAGCATTTGAAACCGTTAAGGTGGAGAATTCCACTTTTGTCAAAGAAGAGAAGAAGCCGTCCATTTCTTCGTATAAGTAGGCTGCCGAGGTGGTGAAGAGCGGAGAAGCCCCAGGTTGGGGAAAGATGATTGACATTGCCGCAAAAGAAGATAGATTTGGGGTTGGCTATCAGCCGGGCCGAGGCTCGTCTGGGCAAGGCAGAGGACGTCGTCAGCCGGTCACGTTCACCAGTGCTGGAATGCTGGATCCAGATCACATCTGTATGGTGGGTGAAGAGGTCGACAGTGACTGTGAGCTTGATCAATGGATAAAACCGTACGTACCAGGGATGGAGATCCAGAACTGGAAGGCCGAAAAGATCATCATTGTCATTCTACATGAAGAGTAATATTTCCTATTTTTCAATTTTGTCTGCATGAAAGCCATACGTTTTACCCGAAACGTAATGGTTCATTGTAAGGGCCACCTCATGTGTTTCATCTTGCAATATTTGCATCATAAATAAAAGGATATTTTTTCATTAAAAGCGGTGTTCTCTGTTTTTCATTTATTTTTGCAGTTAAAAAGACAAAAATAAAAATGGCAATGTTTGTTTTCTTTTTCCTTTTAATTTGCTTTATTCCGGTTCTAAAGCAATGCATGAATCAACATTCATGCAGATGCGATCATTCTCCGGATCTCATTGATAACAATCCTGTTACACCCTCATATGACTTCGACAATCCAATCTATCATGCCGAAGAAGAAGGCGAAGAAGATTGTGAACTGCCAGAGGAATTAGCCAGATTGTTGAAACAAGAGGAGAAGGTGATTCAGCCGCATGAAGAGCAAGTTGAGGTTGTGAATCTAGGTACCGACGAGGTCAGGAAAGAAGTGAAAGTTGGGGCTGCTTTGGAGGCGAGTGTCAAGAGTAGAATGGTAGCCTTGTTGAAAGAGTATGTTGATATATTCGCCTGGTCTTATCAAGATATGCTAGGGTTGGATACCGATATCGTGGTGCACAAGCTACCATTGAGAGCAGAATGTCCTCCAGTGAAGCAGAAGTTGCACAGAACTCGACCTGAGATGGCCATGAAAATTAAAGAGGAAGTGCAGAAGCAGTTGGATGTTGGTTTCCTAGCTGTTACAAATTATCCGCCTTGGGTCGCGAATATTGTGCCGGTGCCGAAGAAGGATGGAAAGGTGAGAATGTGTGTGGACTACCGGGATTTGAACAGAGCTAGCCCGAAGGATGATTTCCCATTACCTCACATCGATGTGTTGGTAGATAATACGGCTCAATTCTCGGTGTTTTCCTTCATGGATGGCTTTTCTGGCTATAATCAAATCAAGATGTCGCCAGATGATATGGAGAAAACAACGTTCATCACACCGTGGGGCACTTTGTGTTATAAGGTGATGCCATTCGGTCTCAAGAACGTCGGTGCTACCTATCAGAGGGCCATGGTGACTTTGTTTCATGATATGATTCATCATGAAATTGAATGCCATGTTGATGACATGATAACAAAGTCCCAAACAGAAGAGGGGCATCTGGTAGATCTGGCCAAGTTGTTTGACCGTTTGAGACAATTCAGACTGAGGTTGAATCCGAATAAGTGCACTTTCGGAGTGCGGTCCGGTAAGTTGCTGGGGTTTATTGTGAGTGAAAGGGGAATCGAGGTTGATCCTGCTAAAGTAAAAGCAATACGAGAAATGCCTGAACTGAGAACAGAAAAAGAGGTTCGTGGTTTCTTAGGTAGATTGAACTACATTTCACGGTTCATATCTCATCTAACGGCCACGTGTGAACCTATATTCAAGTTGTTGAGAAAAGATCAAACGGTCAGGTGGAATAATGATTGCCAAGCGGCATTTGAAAAAATAAAAGAATATTTGCAGGAGCCTCCGATTCTGATGCCTCCTGTAGAGGGACGACCGTTAATTCTGTACTTGACGATCCTCGAGGGGTCTATGGGGTGTGTATTGGGGCAGCATGACAAATCTGGTCGAAAAGAGCATGCGATTTACTACCTTAGAAAAAAGTTTACCGACTGTGAAATAAGATATTCACTGCTCGAGAAAACTTGTTGTGCTTTGGTATGGGCTGCTCGCCGACTGAGGCAATATATGCTGGTTCATACCACTTTGTTGATTTCCAAGATGGATCCGATCAAGTATATATTTGAGAATCTAGCATTGACCGGACGGGTTGCGAGGTGGCAAATGATTTTGACCGAATATGATATTCAGTATACCTCTCAGAAGGCGATAAAGGGGAGTGTATTGTCTGATTACCTCGCCCAGCAACCCATTGAGGATTATCAACCAATGAAGTGTGAGTTCCCTGATGAAGACATCATGTTTCTCAAATCGAAAGATTGTGAGGAACAAATCCCGGAGGAGGGGCCTGACCCTGAATCCGAATGGATTCTGATGTTTGATGGGGCCGTTAACGTGAATGGTAGTGGAGTTGGTGCTGTTTTGGTTACGTCGAAAGGATCCCATATTCCTTTTGCTGCCCGACTAACATTTGAGTGCACCAACAACGTGGCTGAATATGAAGCTTGTATCTTAGGGATTGAAGAGGCGATTGATTTACGAATCAAGAACCTTGTTATATATGGAGATTCAGCTTTGGTTGTGAATCAGGTTAACGGGAAATGGTATACGCATCAGTCCCATTTAATTCCATACCGGGATTATACGAGGAGATTGTTGACGTTTTTCACCAAGGTGGAATTACATCATGTGCCTAGAGAAGCGAATCCTTTGGCAGATGCTTTGGCTACTCTGGCTGCCTTGATTAAGGTGCAGTGGTGGAATCAGTTTCCCAGTGTTGAGGTGGGACGTTTGGATAGACCGGCTTATGTGTTTGCTGTTGACACAACGCCTGATGATGAGAAGCCGTGGTATTACGATATCAAGCGCTATCTAGAAACCCAGGAGTATCCTGAGGGAGCATCCAAGAAGGACCGAAAGACTCTGAGGAGGTTGGCCATGGTGTTCTATCTGAACAAGGATGGGGTTTTGTACAAGCGGAATTTCGATTGGGTTTTGCTCAGATGTGTTGATGACAAAGAAGCAAGCCAATTTATGAAAGAGGTACACGAGGGGTCGTTTGGTACCCATGCCAGTGGGAATGCGATGGTGAAAAAGCTGCTGAGAGCTGGGTATTATTGGATGACAATGGAGGCCCAATGTTTCAATTTCGTGCGGAAGTGTCATAAATGCCAGATTTATGCTGACAAGGTGCACGTGCCTCCTAATCCGTTGAGTTTGATGTCGTCTCCGTGGCCGTTTGCCATGTGGGACATTGATATGATCGGGAAGATTGAGCCTACGGCTTCGAATGAGCACCGGTTCATATTAGTGGCTATCGATTACTTCACCAAGTGGGTAGAAGCAGCCTCTTATGTGTAGCACCTCAAATTTGCACCTCTCATTTTGTAAATTCATTTCATATTAGGTCATTGACATTACATTGTCCACTGCATAGCATTGCATTGTCCATTTGTCCAAGTGCAAGTCCATCAGTCAAGACTGGTTAGGAGGATCAGTCAATCAAGCAAGCAAGTGCATTTCCTATTGAAGCAAAGCCCTATGGTTGGTTCAACAAGTTCATATGACCTAGGGATCATTTTGAAGTGGTTTGGCCAAGGATTGGATGATCAAAGCTCAACAGTCAAGCTGAATTTCATCTGAAACCCTAGAAAGTCAACTGTGGTCAACTGTGCATGAATTCATGGATTTGAAGGTGGGATATGGTTTGAGAGGCCTCATTCATGTCCGTACAAGTCTCATTTGACATGTCAAAGATCAACATTGAAGAATTTGAGGTCAGATGAAAAGTTGCCAAAAATAGTAAGTGACCTGTAATTTCAAACTGCCAAAAATGGAAAGGTCTTCTCCTCAAATTTACATCATCATACAAGCTTCAAATGAAATTTTGTCCAACATGAAAGTTTAAGATCTTACTCTCACCTTTCCAAAAAGTCCAAGAACATCCATTTCTCATTTGTGGTTGGCAAGTTATGATCAAATCATTGTCAAGATATTTTGAACTTCAAACTTGGATAACTTTTGCACCAATTGGCCAAATGGAGTGGGGTTTTTTGCTACAATCTCCTTTTAACATGCTCTATCATAATCATTCATTACATTTCATCAAAAATCATCACAAAAATATGGCATTTTTCACTTGATTTGAATTTGAAATTTGGAGGGAAAAGTTCATTTTGAGAATTAAGTATTTTCCACATATAATTTCACTTGCCTTTGCCTCCAAATGATATTTGGAGTGTGTTTGGCTCATAACTCGGGCACTGTAGCAACAGGTTTCATGCATAGGGTGTCTTGACCAAAATTTGCATAACATTGCAATTTCATTAATCCTTGCATTTTTGGCTAAGTGAGATTAGGAAGATCATTAACAGCACATATATAAGGCTAATGCTAACTGAATTCAGGATTAACATTCATTCATCTCAGATCTAGATCAAAAATTGCAAATTCTCTCAATTTTTTCTCTCCATTGTTCTGCGAATTTTTCCATAGAAAGTGCATTGTTCTTCACTGATCCAGCATATACAAGCATTATTGGACTTTCTGCAAGCAAGGATTCATCCATTTCGAGCAGAACTTGGAACTGTTACATCAAGATCCATCAATGGCAGTTGCATTTTTGAGCTACATCAAGCATTATTGAGCATTGGATCTTCACTCGTTCATCTACTGGAGCATCAAAGAATTTCTGTGTGCATACTACAAGGCCAAACAACCACGATTCCAGCTCTGCATCAATTTGAAGGTTGGAATTCGAATCTTATAATTCATGTAATTGTGATGTGCATTCTGTAGATCTTGCATCCATGAGAATTCTGAGCTTTGTACTTTTGATTTTCATTGAGAAACAAGAAAGATATGCTGAATTTAAGATTGATTGTTGAAACTTATCTTGCTCGATCTGGATTTGTTAGCACGAATTAGGTTAAATCAATGCTAGATTATTGATGTGCATTAGAAGATGAACACAATGGTATGCTGTTTGTTGATTTTGGTGATAGTTTGTTCTTGAGCCTGGGAAGTTGATGAGGAACGTATGAACATTGATGAACCCTAATATTTTCGTATCCAGAACCATTTTGATCCATGTCCTCGCTTATTTGAGACCACTTGGATTTGTTTCTTATTTGATTGAACTTGATTATTGATAATTTTCTTGTTCTGTTTTGGTTTATTGCTCCCATTTTGACCCTAGGCCTTGTCCTAGTGGTTAGTGCTTAATGTTTGAGTTTTGTTTCAGGTCAAAGAGCACAATTGCTTATACTTGATGATGTGCACTCAATTGGAGTTGGTCCATTGCTTGTTTATGACTAACCTTGAGTTTGTTTTGTAGGCTTTGAGACTTGTACTTAGGCCTTGTGGCTTGCACCTTTATGCATTGCTTTGCTTGATTGTTGTTTGACTGTGTACAGTTAACTGTTGACCACTGTCTGTTTGACTGTTATTTGAGTTGTGTACTGACTATGTTGGATTGTTTCCAGGTACCTTAGTCTCTATAGTTCCTTTGTGAACTTGCTTTTGCTTTGCTTGATAGCTTGAGCATTGAGGTATATTGTCTCCAACTCCATGTAGTCTGGAAGACCTGGCCTGTTACTTGGCCAGGCACCTGTCTGAAGTCCTCCTTAAGAGGCAATGCTTGTGATTGTTTATTTTTGTCCCCAAGCAGGAAAAGACCTTTGATAAGGCAATTGGCAGATACAAGAGATGTGCAATCCATCTCCTGCTATTCAGTTGAGTCATCCCTTTGCTCACACAACTTGTGTTGATGCATTGTAGATATTAACCCAAGATCCTTGTACAGTTGTACAGTTGAGTCAGTGTCATAAGTGTAGAAGGGTTCCCACTTTCTGAACCCACACTTCATTGTCTAAAGCTCTCCCTGGCCAGGGATAAGAGCTGTGAGGCACACCCCTCACCTCCCATTTCATCTGCTTCACCTTAACTCTCAATGTTAAGGTTAAGAGCTAACATCACCCTGATACAGTTGGCTTGCTCTTGCAGCCTAAGCCTTGTTTGAGCCCACTTTGTGTGTATATAGTGTGTGCTATTTGTGATTGTTTTGCTTGTGCCTGTGCTGGTTAGGATAGCTTGCTCCCTGTGCAAGTTAGATAGCAACCTTGACTTAGGGATGATTTGCATGATAACATATAGGCTCGAGTTAGTCTGCCTAGTTGCGTCTCCCTCTGTTATCTGGTTAGGCTAGTCTTGTGTCCCTGCGTAGGGGAACTACGTCGCCCTGATCCTCATACCAGATGAGGTACGTAGGCAGGAGATGAGCCGATCTCTCCGGATGCCCTTTTTGTTTTGTCCCTTTGTGTGTGTTAGGAGATGGATGTAAGACCAGCGATTGGCATTCCGTATCCTCTTGTCGTGTGCTTGGAGTCCGATATAAGTCCATCAAGTGGCAACTTGTTTCCAGTGTGAGTGTGTTTTGGTTCGGAATCTGATGTAAGTCCAGCGATTGGCATTCGGATTCCATGTTTGCCTGTGTCTGTTTTGTTTGCGTGCGTTAGCCGAGCTACGAATGCTCTGATTCTTCTTTGTCCAAGAAGATACGTATGCATAGGATGCGGTATCCTAGCGAGCATGTTTTCCCCGGTCCGAACTACTTCGACTCTGATGTCTATGCCTGATAGACTAAGTAGGCCCAGGATGCGATATCCTGCCGAGTCCGTTTTGTTTGTTTTCTTGTGTCTCTTTCAACCAGTGTCTGTTTGTTTATTTGAGCAGTGTTTTAGCAACCATTTTCCTTCCTTTTGTGCGTGGATCCCGTCGAGTACGACGGATGCGTAGGGGTGCTAATACCTTCCCTTCGCATAACCGACTCCCGATCCCATCTCTCTCTGGTCGCGAGACCATGTTCTTTCCAGGTTTACTTCGAGCGTTTCCTTTCCCTTTTTGGGATAAATAACGCACGGTGGCGGCTCTGTTGTTTTGTTTTCCCGCCGGTTATTCGCGTAATGCGACATTATGCAAATGTGACGGAGCAAGTCGTTACCAGATTCCTGAAAAAAGACATCATTTGCAGATATGGGGTGCCCGAAAGAATCATTACTGATAATGGTTCTAATTTTAACAATAAGATGATGGTAGAACTGTGCCGGGAATTCAAAATCGAGCATCACAATTCTTCTCCTTATCGTCCGAAGATGAATGGGGCGGTTGAGGCAGCCAATAAGAATATAAAGAAGATTGTGCAGAAAATGGTCGTGACCTATAAAGATTGGCATGAGATGTTTCCGTTTGCATTGCATGGGTATCGTACCTCGGTGCGTACATCAACTTGGGAAACACCTTTCTCACTCGTATATGGGATGGAAGTTATGCTACCGGTTGAGGTTCAGATTCCCTCGTTGAGAGTCCTGATGGACATGAAGTTACAAGAGGCTGAATGGGTAAGGACTCGGTATGAAGAGTTGAGCCCGATTGAGGAAAAGAGGCTGGCCGCCATCTGCCATGGGCAGTTGTACCAGCAGCGGATGAAGCGTGCTTTTGACCGAAAGGTGCGACCTCGGGTATATCACGTAGGAGACATGGTGTTGAAAAGGATCCTTCCTCCTCAGAACGATCGTCGGGGCAAGTGGACACCCAATTATGAAGGTCCATTCGTGGTCAAGAAGGTTTTCTCTGGTGGAGCCTTGTTGTTGACGACCATGGATGGCAAAGATTTTCCATCCCCTGTGAATGCGGATGCAGTTAAAAAATACTTCGTATAAGAAACCCGCTGGACGAAAAGAATAAAATAGTCCAGGCAAAAATGGGCATCCCGGCGAACCAAAAAAAAATGAAAGGTTCGGGCAAAAATTAGGGATAAAAGGAAAAACTGTACACCCGGCAAGTCGAAAAGCCCACAAGGGCGGCTTGAGCAAAAAAGGGTATCCCGGTGGACTGAAAACCCGAAAGGACGGTCCAGGCAAAAGAGGGACTGAAACGAACAACTGCGTCTGACATGATCGTTTGTGTTTTGGTTAAGACACATGGATAATCCCCAGCAGGGATCGATCGGAAGCGTCTTGTTTAGAAGGCAGAAAGCACGGAGAGTCTTGAGGACATATGGGGTGTAACTGAGTTGGAACTCGATGAGATTGCGGGTTCACATTGCCATTAGGATAGATTTTTCCTTTTGTGCGCAATTTCCTCTTTTCAGGGATTGCTTCCTGTGTATTGCTCATTCACGAGCCACCTTTTTCAATCAATAAAATGCATATTCAGTCAAATAATTTTGTTTTTGTTTTCATTACCGCTTTGATTGCAAAAACATCCGTTTATTTTGATAAGAATCTTTGCATTTTGAGATACGGAGATCCCTTCCAATGCATGTTCATAAGATTGAAAACCTGAAATCTTATTCGGAAGGTTGGGTGACCTAGGTGTTGAAATTTTGGCACGCCTGGGGCACGTTTTTATCTAACGATCTCTTTTGCAGGTGTTGTTAGATATTTTTCACTCACTTGCAGGTTGTGATGTGAAGCTTTTGATAAGAGATCCCCGCAGAGTCCAATCAGGGACAAAGGAATTGACGAATGGAAAAGACGGCGAAAAGACGTACGACGATCCTTGAGTGTTAATCAAGAAGACTCTTCAAAGTTTGAGGACTGGAAAGTTTGTACGAGTCCAAGGAGTTCGATCTCCATAGAGTACGGAGAAGTCGAGGATACAAGGTGATGAATCAGAAAAGTCCATACGAGTCTGGGAGTTCTCAGAAGTGGAAAGCTGACACTGGATTTAGATGGTGAATACCAGGGTTCAACGAGTCGACGAGTGTTCCGTGCCAGATATTCCGTATTTTCCCTAGCAGGTTCGAGATGGTTATCTCCCCAGTGGGTTCGAGGTCGGTGTTTCTTCGACAACCAGGCCTGAGGTTATTTCCCTAGCATGTTGGAGCTTGTTATTTCCCCAGCAAGTCAGAGATTGGTTTTTTCCCCGCAGAGTGTGTTGGTGGTTTCTTCCCCAACGAAGTCCCCAAGCGGATCAAGTTCAGTGGAGGTCATCCCTGTTGAGGGTTGTTCTTTCCCCCAGCGGCAGTGCTATTCCCCAACAGGGTGGAGATTGGAGAGATAGCGAGTTCCTCAGCAGAGTGCCTCGAGCTTCCCAGTGGAGTCCCTTGAGGGGGATACTTTTTTAGGCATTCATCATTTAGATAAGCATAGCATATTGCATAGCTAATTGCGTAGCATTTCCATGGTTTTGGAGCATTACGCTGTAAAAAAAAAAAATCATGCATCGGCATTGCAAGCATAAACTAGTCTCAAGCCATGGTTACCGTTTGAGGATTGGTTTCGTTGGAAGTTGGAAGATATTAGTCTGAGGAGCTTAGCATCGTGATATTGGGCCAACGGTATTCCCCAGTAGTGCGATACTGGAGGAGATTTTTGTCGTGCGACATAGAAGTTAGAAGATGTTACTCTGAGGAGTTTAGCATCATGACGTCATATCAACAATGTTCCCCAGTAGCGCGATATTGGGGGAAAATTTTCCGTCGGGCGGAGATGGAAATGAAAATCAGAGAACGTTACGCGATCAGCGCGAAAATCGAAGAATGGAAAAAAGGAAGTGTTGCGGCATTTTCTGGAGAACGGGGTTCAAATGGAGATTGGAGTTGAAGATTATATCCGGGATGAGGTCCTCAGGATTGTCTTCTGATCATGTGTCACCTTAGACTTTGGCGAGGCCAACAGAAGTCGTTATGGGTATCTTCGGAGGAAGAAATGCACATGTTACCTTCCTTTCGTGAAGGTGTACCCTCTGATATGTCGCCATCAGAGTGGTGTTTTGGTGTTATTTCCGGCGTTGCCATCGGAATTATCACAAGAAAATGGAGAACGGGGTTCAAATGGAGAAAGGAAGACACGAGGTGTTTTCTGGAGAGCGGGGTCCAAATGGAGAAAGGGAGACACGGGGTGTTTTCTGGAGAGAGCGGGGTTCACAACGGCGATCACGAGCTATCGTCAGGCGACTGGGGTCCGACTGGAGAACGGGGTTCGTGATTTGGCAAACAAGAGTAATATGAAGTTGTCGGGGTTCAAATACGGTGATTCGGGGCCATCCGTGCGAAAGAAAATAGTTGTGGGGTTCAAGAAAAGCAACAAAAAAAAAGGAGAAGAAGGAAAAAATCAATCAGAAAGTTGTGGGGTTCAAGAAAAGCAAAAAATGTAATAGTAATCCCCAGCGGAGCGTAAATTTTTCGTTTGTTCTTGGTATTCAACCACTCTTCACCCTGATCATCTGAAAGCCGAGGCTATTCATATCGACAGGTTCACAGTGGATTAAATAGGGGCAGCTGTAACACCTCAAAATTTGCCCTCCTCTTCTTGGGACTAGTTTAGCATATTGCATTTCATGTTTTAGGACATTAGGCATTTGCATATTGCATATCATGTGAAATAAACAAGTCATCCTCTAAGGTCTTGTCAGAGATGGAGAAGTTGTATAGTTCAAGCCTGAGGGTCTTATTGAATTGATCACCAACCATCTGAGGGTTTGTGCTTCAATTAGGGTTTTCTTGGTTCTTCAAGGAGGTTGAGCGTTATCTTGTTTGCAAGGGTATGTTACCATCATCATGGTTATGACATTATCAAGGGGTTCATTGTTCATGCTCAGATTCCTTTGGATTAGGGTTTTGACCTCTGGTCAACCCTAATCAGTGCCATTCTTTCAACCAGGGATTTTCAAGGGGATGAGGTATTCTATTGAGATGGGGATCACATGATCATTCTATTGAGCTTATGTGAGCCAAGGTTCATTTTGAAGCAAATTGGCCAAGTGTTAGAGGCTCAAAGTCATCAGTGCATTGCCAAGTCATCTGGGGGCCCATAAAAGTCAACAGAAAGTCAACTGAGGGCTAGGAGGTGGAGAAATGAGTTTCAACACTTAATTCATGTCCCAAAGAGGTTCATTTGTCATTAAAAACACTTATCTTGAAGAATTTGAGGTCAGATCAAAAGTTTTCAAAAATGGAAAGTGACCTGTAATTGAAAGTTTCCAAAAATGGAAAGATTTTGGTTCAAATTCAACTTGATTTTACATCATCAAAGAAGTTTCAAATCAATTTTTGTCCAACATGAAAGTTGAAGATATTTCTCTCCCAAGATCATGAGCATCTGATGAATGGTTAAAGACTTATGATCAAATGATTGCCAAGTGTGCATGGAACTTCAACAAGCCATAACTTTTGATTCAAAACTCCAATTTGAGTGCCTCTTTTTGCAAAATTCTTATCTTGACCTATATTTTCCAATTCAAGCATTGCATTGCATGAAATTTAATCATATAATCATGTGTCCATTCATATGCATTTTGGAGGGAAATTGGGGAATTTAAAATTGGTGCAAGCTACAAGCCTAATTCCAATCCCATTGTGTTCATTAGGTGATTTTAAGTGGATTTGGATGCTAGCATGTTACTGTTGACGTCCAAAATTAGCCATGCACCTTCGTTTTTCATTTTTTGCAAAACACTCCAAATGTCCTTAATTGTGATTAGTACATGTCTAATTGTGATTACAATGTAATTAGCACATGGTATATAAGATAAATCATAACAGAATTGTTCATAATCACAAATTCTAGATCTAGATTTCATTTTCCCTCCAAATTTCTCTCTCATTGAAATTCAAGTTTTCTTCACACAACCACACATTTTCTTGATAGATCCATCATCCTCATGACATTTGGAGCATGATTCATCCATTTTTTGTGGAAATTGAGCAAGGTTTGAAGCATGTCAAGCATATGAACACATCAATGGCAAGTGCAAATTAAGCAAGATCTAGGTCGTGGCAAGCATCCATTTCTACATCAAGCTTCATAATAAGAGCAAAGGAGGATATCTACAAACTTTGGAGGCCTTGAACACATTGTTTTGATCACTGCCATTCCAGGTTGGTGAAAATTTGAACCTCTTAATTCATGATTTTATGGACATGATTAGATAGGCCTTTCCATGCTGATGATTCTGATCTAAATTTCATTGAATTTGGTTGAGATTTGAAGAAGTTATGTGAAATTAAAGTTTGATGTTCATAAATGTTTTGGTTCGATTCGCTTTGATTATTGAGTTTTAGCATGAATGGAGGTTAGATTCTTGATGTACACAATGAGACGGTTCCAACGGTATAACTTTTAGTGAATTCTGCACACAAAAATTAGACGTGGCTACTGTAGCACCACCGTCTCAAGGTAGGAGACGGTGGAAACCACCGCCTGGCACAGTAAAACCGTCGTCTGGTTTTTTAGGCTAGGGCTTGGTCCAGTCACCTGCCACGCATACGCCCGTTGGCAGAACAATTGGCTCTTACGCATTTGACCAAGTCCACATGTACGTGGACTGATGATGTGGACGCCACTTCATAAATGAAGTGATGCGTTTTGGCTCCTTCCCTCCCTTCGATTCCCAGCTTTGGACAATTGTGATTTTGTGTTGTTTCTCCAGCGCATTTTTCTGTACATATGGTTCGATCCCTGCAGCACGCGTATTTCAAATTAACCAATCCATTTTATCATTTCCCTCCAATTTAACATGTGATTCTTCATCTATTTCAAATATTTTCATGCAACTTGTAAAATTCATAACAAATTGAAAATTAATCCAAATTGAGTGCCATTTTTTTTCACATGTTCATATGGATGTCTACTATTTTATGATGTGATTTTCCTGATTTTATCATTTCTGGATTTTGGATGGTGAATTGTTATTTGAACATGTATGCAAATGTGACATGCTTCATTCATTCTATTGTGAAATGCTCATATATTGGCCAATTGATTTGAAATTTGGTATGCTGAGTCCCAACATGTTGCATGATTTTTGAGGCTTGGTTGTGCATTTTTATCATTTTTCATTTCTGTTTTAGACACATGATTGTATGGTGTGACAATGTGTGTCACACAATTTTATGTCATACTTGTTCATTTTCATTTCCATATCAATTGAGATCTGTTGATTCTAATTTTTGGCATGTTGATTATGTTTAACCTGTTGATAGCACATAAAAATTTTCATAATTGTTTGATTCATTTCTGTTTTAATATGGAATTTTCATTCTTTGTGACCAATTGTGTGCTTTGTAATTGCCTTTGCCTTAGCATGACCATTAGATGGATTTGCTTTAGGATTTGAGTTTGGTCCTTTTTAGGACATGTTCTCACTTGCTTAAAGGTGCTTTATGTTGAATATTGGTTGCTGTTTTGACTTTTTACTTTGCCTTTGACCCTAGCCTTGGTGCTAGTGGTTTGTACTCATCTTTTGAGTTTTGCATTTCAGGTTCAAGCTTATAGTCCTAATGGTTGATGCAATCTCATGACTTAAGATGCAAATTTTCTTTATCCACTAACCTTTATTGTGTTGTAGGTTCCTTGGTGATGAATTCACTTGAGTTGATTGGCTTACATTGTGCATATTGGTTGTAACACTGTTGACTGTTTGTTGGATTTGTCTGAATGTGAATATTGACTTGTTTGACTTTCTTACAGGTACTTTAGCCGCTTTAACTCATTGCTTGAGTTTGCTTTGCTTGTGGTTGGCATACCACCTAGGTAACCATTCTAACTCCATGTAGTCTGGAAGCCCTGTCGTTTCTGTTTGGCAGGCATTTGGCTGAAGTCCTCCTTAAGAGGCAATGACTGTGTTTGTTTACTTTTGTGCCATGTACTTCAAAGACCTCCTAAGTGAAGAGGCATTAGCAGATAGAAGGGATTTGCAATCAATCCCCTGCTATTCAGTTGAGTCTTTCATCTTGCTCGCACCACGTGCTGATGCATTTTGAATAAACACCCAAAATCTTGTATATAGAGTCAGTCATGTGGAATAGGGTCCCACATTCTGGACCCCCACGTTTTCATTGATTGAAGCTCACCCAGGCCCGGGTTAAGAGTTATGAGGTCTTATCCTCATTACCTTTTCATCTGCTCACCCTGACGGTCAATGTCAGTGGTTAAGAGCCTCAGACACCCTTTCTAGTGTTGGCTTGTTTGTCGAGGTTGATATGACCCCTTGACTAAAGCCCAGCCTTGTGTGAGCCGCTTGTTTGCATATAGCGTGTGGTGATTGCTTTTGATGTTTATCTGCTTTTGCTTCCCCTCTCCTTTCTGTAGGAGTCGTATGATCAACTTTCGAGGAAGTTAAACGTACGTAGAGATAGACTTGAGTTGACTCACTGCCTGTGTGAGTCAAATTCTTGTTAGAGACCTCAACCTAGGGTTATAATTTGCATGATGACTATTAGGCTCGAGTCAGTCTCCCTTTTAGTCCGTTATTCCCTTGGTCTCTGGTAAGGAGAAAGTTTCTCCCCTGTTAAGGGGAACTACGTCGCCCTGATCCTCATACCAGATGAGGTACGTAGGCAGGAGATCGTGCGAGATCTCTCCGGGCACCCTTTTTCTTTTTGTGTGCGTTTTCTTGACAGCTATTAGGCTCGAGTGCCAGACTCCCTATTAGCTTGTCTGTTTGATAACCTTTTTGCGTGTGTTTGGAGTCGGATGTAAGACCAGCCATTGGCATTCCGTTTCCTTGTTTGTGTTTGTTGTTCGGAGTCAGACGTAGGACCAGCCATTGGTAGTCTATTTCCGTTTGTGTGTTTCTTTTGACGTATCAGCGTCTTTATGTTGTGTTTTGTTTCGGCGTGCGTTAGCCGAACTACGAGTGTTCTGATTCTTCTCTGGATAGAGAAGATACGTAGGCATAGGATGTGATATCCTAGCGAGCATGTTTCCCATTTCCCCGAACTACATCGACTCTGATGTTTGTTTCTGACAAACTACGTAGGCCCAGGATGCGACATCCTGCCGAGTCACCTTCCTCTGTCTTCTTTCATCTGTTTATTCCAGTGTGTGTGCATTCTTTTTGAGCAGTTATTCAACAACTTTATTCTATTCTTTTGAGCGTGGATCCCGTCGAGTACGACGGACGTGAGGGGTGCTAATACCTTCCCCTTGCGTAACCGACTCCCGATCCTTGCAATCTCCGGTCATAAAACCATTTCCTTTCCAGGTTTACTTCGAGCGTTTCCTTTCCCTCCTTTGGGGATAAATAACGCACGGTGACGACTCTGTTTGTTTGTTTTTTCCGCCGGTTGTTTTTTGCGTTGCGACAGGGGTATTCGTTACCATTAGACATATTGACTAAATCCAAGGTATGGTTAGAAAGCGCACTTCTATTTATCCAAAGGAATGGTTAGAAAGCGAACAAAAACCTAAAAGTTTTATCAAATCAAAAACTAATAAAAATGTCAGAGATCGGGGTAAGGGGGTTGGTTATGCAATGGGAAGGTTTTAAGCACCCAAAACATCCTAGGTACTCCTAGGGAGCCCTTTTCACACTTATTGTAAGGTTGGTATTTTGTGAAAAATTTATTTGTGCAAACATGATTGAAGCGATGAGAGAAGAATATACAAGTTATTTACAATTTGTGTTTGGATGGATAAACCCATTGCCTACGTACCATCTTAAAAAAGATTAGGATCAAAACCTCGTAGTTCGGGGTAAAAATCTCAAAACAAGTTGGTGAATTGATTGGTCCAAAAGCCTTAAGGTCTTTTGTTATCCAAGGGAGAAAACTCAACCTAAAAACCACAAATCCACCATGTGAGGATAGCTTCAACATGCTAGTGAGGGGTTAACCCTATAATAAGCATGGAAGACTCATTGTCCATCACTAAGGATATAGGTGAGTATTATATCTACCTCAAGGATAACTCAAACCTAATAGCTAAAGGTTATGAAAAGTTTTTTATAAGAAGTGGCCATTGAAACCACAAAAGTATTTGAATGGGCTATATTTACCAATGAAAAGTATTTACAAAATATGGTCAAAGTTGACTTAAAGATTCAATTCAAAATAAGTATTATGAAAAGAAAGTTTGAAAATCAAAAGCATAATGCTTAGGTTTCTAAGATTTGAAAACAAGTGTTAAATGTTTGCACAAAAGTTTTGGCTTGGGTTAGAGTGGAGGGAAGAAGAAGAATGGCTAAAGTCCTAATCATACAAGAGATGAAGGATAAGAAACAAGACCACAAATGAAGTTCCTCTCTTGAGATCACATTGATGATCCAAGTAGCTCCCATCCTTTGGAATATGCAAGCAAATAAGTAAAAGCTCAAGCAATCAAATTAATCAAGCAAGCTCTTAGAAGATCCCCAATGGTTCTTCAATTTGGCTCAAATAGGATTCCCTAGCACAAAAGCACACACATCAAAAAGTTCCATGAAGTAAATCAAGAATGGATAAGAGTGAGTCTAGAGGTTTGGTCCTTCTAATCCATCTTTAACATTAAGGCCTTTTTACCCCATTTTGCATAGGGAATGTCCTAGAATCTAAGTCCATTTGTCCATTTTTGCATTTGGTCCACAACAATCAAAACAAAACACATGCACAATAATATATACACAATTATGTGCTCAAGTGAGCAAAAGGCACATTGCATTAACATAAACATGTGCTCAAATGAGCAAAGGAAAAAGCAAATGAATAATATGTACAAGAATAGTAAATTGCATAAATGTAAAGAGCAAGAATTAAATGTTAATGGTTAATGGTTAGTGTTAGAGTTAGTGTGCCATAAGGCAATTTAGCGTTATGTTAAGCAATCGTAATTGTACTTATGTAGAAGTCACAACTATCTGAGGCCGGTCAATAATAATGTAGGAAACAACACAAGTTAGAGATTTTGATTAGTGAATCAAACTCCTACAACTTGCCATGCCAAAAAGAAGATGAGAAATGATCTTGTATTGATTTAGGTTCTTTGCTTGATTAGGAAGTAACCTATCCTTAATGCAAATCCATTCACTTGATCTATGATCAAGATGAATTAGATTTGTATCAAGGAAGGTTAAACCTCCCATGTATCAAGGATAACCACCAATCTTTAACTCATTGATCAAAAAAAGAAAAGAAGAAGAAGAAGAAGAAGAAGATGAATATTAAAGTGCATTAATGGAAATGAAAATGAGATAATCAACAAGCATTGACCAAAGAGATATGAAATCAAGGTCAAACAATAGTAAACAGAAGCAAAATAAAGATTAGAAGTCAAGAAACAAATGAAACATTTTTGGTATTTTTCAATATTAAAATAAAACTTGAATTAAAATAATAAAGAAAGGTCAAACTTCAAACTCACTTCAAATCTACTTTGAAAAGTCCAAGTGAATTGTCCTAAGTTCAACAAGGTCAAACAAAGTTTGACAAAAAAAAATCAGCATTTTTAGAAGTCAGAAACTATTTTTAATCAATTAAAATGCATAAAAATAACCTAATTGAATTAAAATCTCAAATCAATCTCAAATCAATTAATAAATTGATGATAATATTTTTCATAGATCTATCATCATTCAAAAAGGTTGGAAAAATATTTTTGTATTTTTTGAATATCAAAAACTATTTTAAATGAATTAAAAATAAGCACAAAAGAGAAAAATCCTAAAAAAATATCAAATGATAAAATAAAAAATATTAAAAATCATTTTTAGAAACTAGAAATTAAAAGAAGAAAAATGCAATTGGTCTCATATTTTTTGGACCAATAATAAAGGAGATGTGAATTTTTAAAATGAAATGGAATTAAAAGAAATAAAAGAAAATAGAATCAGAAATTAAAAATGATGAAAAAACGTGGAGCGTCTGATGCACTTTCATTAATTGACGTGGATCATCACGCGGCCAGGAAGCGCGCGCTCACCATACACTCCAGTCAACTGAAACACACATGGCCTTAAAACAAGTCATAACAATGAGTGGCCTGGATTAAATCTGGAAAAAGCAATGGATGGCTCAGATTCAATTTGGAGACCAAACGGTGACCAGTGCCACTGTCTTCTCCGGCGAGCTTTCGGCGAAGCTCAAACTTGCAGAGAAAAAAATGTTAACCAAATGCCACGATCTTGGTACCAATCGAGAGTTGGGGTGATGTACATCACCCCTGTACCAACCAAATCCACTCTAGGTTTCTACATTGAGAGAAATCAGAGATGGAATTTATGTGGTGTTCAACTGAACTTAATGGAATTTAAAAATTCAAAGCTCTAAAATGTTGCCTCTATGCAGAGGACTTCAGATCACACAACAACAACAAGAAACAAGCACAATATGAGCTGATTCGAAGAAATTAAAATCAAAGTAAACCTCTGATTTGCAGGGCTTGGAGACACAATTCCTTGGTGTTAATGCTTGTAGTTTGTTCTAGGGAATGAGGTAGCAAGGTTTAGGAACTTTTAGATCTGAAAATCAATTGAGGAAATTAAAATTCATATTTGAAAATTGAGAATGAAAATGGTGAGTTCCTTTTGAGTGAGGTTGAGGGATCAGTTGTGCAGCATTTGGGGCGCCTTTAGGTTGCTGAAATGAAAGGCATGAGCATTGTATTTATAGAAGAAAGCAGCTGATATGCATGAACATTCCATTGCATGAATGGAAAGGGCCTCCATGCATGGGCCTGTACAGTCGCATGGAGGGCCCAATTCCACTTGGATTTGGCAGCTCAACATCAGCATATGCAAACTAGATGTGCAGATTATGTAGTAATGGCTCATGCAATGCAAATTTTATTTATTTTCAAAAATGCACCAATGTGTTCATCTCTTCGAAAATGCCATGTCCATACTTGAAACACAACCTCATGAGTAATGGTTGAAAAGCTTTTTGCATGAGGATCATTTGTTATGTTGATCAAAACTTCATTTGAGCCTTGGAAATTGGTGAAAATTGATCATGAAGTGTAGGGTGCAAAACATGTACATGTGAGAATTTCAAAATTTGCCAAAGTTCGAGCCCTTCTGTTTAAATGATGCAAGCTTCAAATGACAAAATCTTCAACATCAAAGTCTTAGATCTTTTCAAGACAATCAATTTGGACTTACATTTTGCATCATTTGGATTTTTTACGAAGAAGTTATGGGCACTTGAAGTTAGATTTTTTCACATTTCAATGCTTTTGGTCCAAAGTGACCTATAATGTTTTGCATTATCACATGTATTTCTTTTAGGATTTTGAAATTTTTCTCAACATAACATTTTAATTATGCATCTTAAGCTTTCGAATGCATTTGATCCCACCTCAAAATCATGACAAATGAATGAGTTATGTCTTTGGGAAGTTGACCCAAAATTAGGATTTTAGTCAAAATGACCTATAATGTTTTGAAATGGATGATGATCTTCCAAGCTTCAAATCAATTTTTGATGAACATGAAAGTTGTTCATATGGTTCTTAAGAACATTTTTACTCTTGGGGTCATCTCCATTTGACAAACACATCAAAATTCATGTCTTAGTGTACTTCAAAATAGTAAGATGAATTGACTGATCAACTTCTCAAGTCTACACCTCATATCTTGATGAATTGATGATTGAGGGCACTAAAATAAGTTAAAATATGCATGAAATAATGAATTAAATAACTTCCCTTGATTGAATTTGATCATGGTTTGAGGTTGCTTCATGAGCAGGGCACAATTGGTACACAGATGAATTAGGGTTTCCTTGGGAAACAAACCTCAAACCCTTTGGTTTGCTTTGATCAAAATGGTGAATTGAGACACTTGAGAGGCATATTTTATGGATGAAAGCTTTGGGAACCATTTCCATGCTTGCTTTCATCTCTTGGCCATATCAATGCACATAGGATCTCCTAGAAGCTTTGGACCTTGTGACTGCTCAAGCTACAAACAAAAGATGTTAGTGACATATTTTTGTGCTTTTGGTTAGTGAATAAAATGATAAAATCAATAATATAGAATTCAAGCATGCTTGGTGATCTCAAACCAACTCTCAAGAGATCCCACCCAAAGGTAAGGAGCCAAGATGCTATGATCCTTGAGGCAAGATGCAAATGCAATGTTATGATGCCATGAGGGATCTTAGGGTCAAAATTGGGGTCTTACACTATCTTTAGAAATTCTAGGTTCATCTCTTTCTCAAATTACTTCAAAAATGAGTCAACAACTTCAGAAGCAATAAAAAAATAAACACACATCATTTATCATGGTCCCTATCCTAAAACAAGAGTAGTCCAGTCCCCTTGTCCAACAAGAGATTTTCACTATAATCAAACTGATTACAACTTTGCTCAATCAAACCAAAACGAGACTTCAATCACCAATCAATCTACAAAGGGGCTTCCACTCAAGCAATCCATCAAAAGACTTCTGCAAAATCACACATGAAAGAGACTTCACTACTCAAGCAACCTTGCAAGAGACTACATTAACTTTAAATAAACATAGTAGACAAGATTATAACTATACTTTGATACATAATTAGAAGTATAGAAGTACTACAAGAACTACAATGTCTCTTAACACTTGAGATTTCTAAGATATACTAAGATACGAAATCTTAAGAACTTGTGCAAATAAACATATGGAAATTTATCTCAAAGTTTGTACTCAATCTGTTATGTTAAGATGTTTGATGATTTTTAATCTTCCTTCAAATCTTCGGCTCCCTTTTATATAGGCAGATAGAAGAGTCATTGGAAAGTTGTTTGCACAAATGAACCTTTTGAAATGTAGTAACTCCAAGAAAGAGTCGTTGGAAGACAAATCCTGCTAAGATCTTCAACCAAAGTGTAATAACATAGTCCATTACATACTAGGTATAAATCAGACGAGGAAGGCGAACTAGACAAGTCACATCAGCTTTTCTTGAGCCTTGCACTAAGGGACTCTAGTTGACTTTTATCCTAATTCTGAAGTTGACAAGATAAGTCTGCTATGGGGACAAAGTACGGACCAGATGATGAGATTTTCAAGCTGAGATCTCTAGAGTCGGAGTTGTCACCAGAGGTAGAAGTATCATGAATAAAGTCTGATCAGGTTGATCCTTCAGAGTCATTAGATTCTAATCTATCAGAATCTGAGACATTCAGCTTGTCAACAAATGAGTTTAGCAGGGTCAATTATGAGCAGACTTTAAGCTTTATGATCCTGAACACTTTAACATATGTTAGTATACCCAATTGTTCTTTAAGTATATTGCTATCATCAAAACCCAAGGGATATTAACAAATCTTATTCCAACAATCCCCCCTTTTTGATGATGACAAACTAATGTGTGTAAGAACAATGGTTGGTCAGTTTAACTAACTTGACAACATCAAAGTATGAGGTTTATAAGCTCCCCCTAAGTCTAATAGTTCTATGCTTGATTTTTGTAAGCTTCCCCTAAATCTTATCAAAGCTATTTAAACTTATCTCGATAGCATAAAACCTATATGTTCAGATTTAAGCATTTAAATAAGTTCTGAATAGGGTTCAGGTATATAAAAACATTTCAAAAATACTTTAATCCTCTTAAATACTCCCATAATTTTCTCCCCCGTTTGTCATCAACAAAAAGTGAAAAAATATATGTCAGCATAAAGAGAGAAAAGAGATTTGAGAAAAAAAAATAAGTAAAACAACTTTTTACTTCCAGAAAATTAATCACAATTTTCAAAGGAAAGATAAATGGCTTAGATTGGTTGAAAAAATTTCTACACTTCTCAAGACGGTCAGACTTATGTCTTTCAGTTTCCATGAATTTGAACCATCAGAAGTAATCATTTCAATAATGAGCTAGAAGACCTAGAGTATCATTAAAGAGCATAAATGATTTAACCTCCATAAGCAACTATAGAGACACTTAATATCCTCTATAAAATCCCACCTCCATAGTCTGGATTCTAACATATTCATCCAACTCTTATCCTTTTTAATCAACATGAGCACTCCTTCTAAGGCAACCAACTCACCATCTCAATAGATACCACAATGGTGAGGGAGACCAACACGACTATGAAGCATCAACAATTGACAACTGAAGAAACCCAGCCTTCTGGGTCATCCACTATCAGGGGGGGAACTCAAGGTGAGGAAGGATTCCAAGAAGAAGAAGAAGACTCTCAAGAATAATAATAAGAATATGCCAAAGAAGTTTGTTTTCTTTGACTCTGATGAAGGTTCTGATGAGCGAGATATATAGTGGGAGATGTCCTTCTATGCTTGAGGATATTGTTTAGATTTAGATAAAATTATGTAGATCAATCCTCTTGTATTCTTCTTCTAAAATTAATGAAAAATGAATCTTTTACAATGACACTTAATGAATAGTCATTTTATTCCTTATCAATGATCCAATCGTCAGAGAAGAAAAAATATTTAACCAATTGAGCATAAATTAAAAAAAGACAAATTTTAATTTCATCCAAAAACATAAATATTACCAAAGAATATAGCTCATGGTATAACACACATAAGCAAAATAATTATCAGATATGTGAATTCTATCTTAAGCAAATAATCCACTATAGTGTCTCAGAGTCTGAGGTCTTTCAGAAGTCACTCTTCATCAGAGGTTGTTTCCAGAAACTATGAACGAAGCTATTTCTGATCAACTTTATATTTTTATAATCTATCCATAAGAAAGCATTACTCTTCAAGAAAGACCATGTTCATATTCATTTTTAATAAAATCAATTCTTTCAATGGCTAAGGGTTTTGTGAAGATGTCGGCCGATTGATGATCAATATTAATGAGCTAAATATATAATACACCCTCTTAAATATAGTCTCTTATAAAATGATGTTTTATTTCAATATGCTTGGTTTTGGAATGCTGAACTAGATTCTTTATTAGGCAAATAGCAGCAATATTATCATAAAAGATAGGGATATTGTTTTCATAAAATCTGATAATCCTCTTGCCGATATTTCATCTAGGGTAGTTGTGTACAACATTTTACAGCTGAGATGTATTCTGCTTCTGCTCTAGATAAAGCAATAGTTGCATGTCTCTTACTAGCTTAGGATATTAGGTTTTCACCTATGAATTGACACTTTCCACTAGTGGATTTTCTTCAATTATATCCCCAACATAGTCAGCATCAAAGAATCCAAAAATCTTATAATACATGGATTTTTTTATAAAGAAGTCCCATAGTGGTTGTTCCTTTCAGATACCTAAAGATTCTCTTCATAACCGTTAAGTGAGTTTCTCTATGATCTAACTGAAACCATGCATACAAACAGACACTGAATAATATATCAGGCCTAGAAGTTGTGAGGTAAAGCAAGGAACCGATCATACCTCTATACAACTTTTGGTCCACCTTTGTGTTACTTTCTTCTTTACTCAAACAGCAGGTTGGATGCATATGAGTTTATATACTCTTGCAGTCCTCAAGTTTAAACTTCTACAGAAGCTCCTTTGTATACTTGTATGATGAACATGAGTTCCATTTTTAATTTCATTGATTTGAATTCCTAAGAATAAGTTCAATTCTCACGTCATGCTTATCTCAAAATCAGCCTCCATGGTCTCAAAAAACTCTTTGTAAAGATAAGCATTAGTAGAACCAAATATTATGTCATCAACATAAACTTGTACAATCAAGATTTACTTATTCAGAGTCTTTCTGTATAATGTAGTGCCAACCTTACATTTTAAAAACCTTTTTCTAACAAGAAATTTCTCGATCTCCCATACCAAGCTCTTGGAGCTTGTTTGAATCCATATAGTGATTTCTTGAGTTTATAAACAAAATCTAGATAGATAGAGTCCTCAAGTCGAGGAGGTTGTTTGGCATACACTTCTTTATAAATGACTCCATTTAAGAAGGCATTATCGACATCCATTTGATATAAAAAAATATCATGGTTAATATCATAAGAGAGAATAAGTTTGTTTGCCTCTAACCTTGCCATAGGAGAAAAGGTTTCATAGAAATATATACCTTCCTGTTAACTGTAACCTTGAGCTACAAGTCTATCCGTATTTCTTACCACTTCTCCTTGCTCATTCAGTTTGTTTTTGAACACCCATTTTGTTCCAATAATGTTCTTCTGACTTGTTCTAGGGACCAGATCCCAAACATCATTTCTCTGGAACTCGTTCAGCTCTCCTTGCATATAAAAATCCACCCATAATTTGATAAAGCTTCATCAACAAAATTTGGCTCTATCAAGGAAATGAATCCTAACATTCAGTTATCATCTCTAAATGTTGATCTAGTTTTCAGGGGATCATATTTGTTCCCAATGATTAGCTCTTCTAGATGAGAAGCTTTATACTTTAAATGATTCTTGGGTTGAGTTGAGACTTCTGAACCATCAGAGGTTTTTTCATAATCTTCAAAGGTCTTTAGAAATTGGACCAGCTTTTGGTAACCAACATCTGAGCCACTATATCCTGAGTTCCTGATTTATGAAGTTCCAGCCACTGAATGATCTTCAGAAATCCGAATATCTGTAAAAATTTCAACAGGCTATAACATATGATAGTCAGGCTCTTTGTCATTAAATTTGACATGTATAGACTTTTCAACCATTCTGGTTTCAGAGTTATACACCCTATACGCTTTAGAGCATAAAGAGTATCCTAAAAAAGTAACTGTTTGAGGTTTAGCCTCAAATTTCTATAGGTAGACTTTATTGTTCATAATGTAACAAGTACAACCAAACTGATGAAAATAGGTTATGTTTGAGTACACTTACTAACGAAACATTATTGGCAGAGATTAAGGAATTACCAATAGTACTCGTACCAATTATTTCCCCTTTTTTTCCACCTTCAAACCCCAGACTTCCTTCCTCCTTCACAATCAGGGTTTGGAACATATGCCTTTCTCCCGTCATATGACGTGAGTAGCCATTGTTCAGGTACTAGGATTGTTTTTTATCCTTTTAGGCATATATGCCGCAAAAACAACTTGTGATTTAGGTATCCATAATCTTATGGGTCCTCTATTGTTAATTCAAGCATGTTTCCTTTTATTCTTAGCCTTTTTGTGATAAAAGGGTCTAGACTCATTCCAGACTTTTTTCTTATAATAGTTTTGTCTGGGATAAGTTTTGACTTTGGCTTCTAACCCCTTAAGAACTTTTAATTCATAAGTCTTGGGTTCTGATAACTTTAGAACCTTTGACTTGAGATTTTTAGGTTATGGATTCTTCAGAACCTTTGACTTCTGAATGATAGGTCCTAATCTCATCGTGACCTTTAACTTTGAAATCTCAGGTACTGATTTGGTCAAAACCTTTGATTCTATTATCTCAGGTTCTTATTGGGTTAGAGGTTTTCCTTTATCAAAAGCAAACACAAAATAAGTTATCAACGTTGTTTGAGCACTACTTGAAGAAGAAGGATTTGAGGGATTTTTTAAGAGTTTATATTTTTTACTAGAACATCTGTCACTGTAACCCAGACCATTTCCTTTGCTCTTACTTACTCCATATATGATGGAAGCAAGCTTTGTTCTCTCAAGACCTGTTATGATAAAATCTTGAAGAGCCATTTCATGCTCCCTTAGAGATTTATTAGACATTTCCTTTAATTGAGCCGTATGATCTTTTTCTAAAGTTTCAACTTTTTATTTAGAAGATTTTAGTTCTACTTTCAGAAGATCATTTTACATTTTTAAAGTTTTCATATCTCTTGCGTTGTCTTGGAAACGACTCATGAGGTCTTGAATAAAAGATATTAGATTAGAACGAGATAGATTAGAAAATACTTTGTCTTCTTCATTAGACTCTAAATCTGAGGTTGATTCATATTTTGTATCAGATGATATGAGAGCCATCAGCGTCAGATTTTCTTCTCCTTCATTTTTGTCTGAACTTTCTTCATTGTCAAGTTCATCCCATATTGCCATGAGACTCTTCTTGAATCTACTTATGAAGATGTCCTTGTAAAAGCTTCCTTTCTTTGGTATGTCATTCTGCAAACCAGGACAATCAACTTTGAAATGACCAGGCTTACTGCATTGAAGAAATTCTTATGATCATCTACTTTTTATTTGGAATTAGATCCCATGAAGCCACTACTTTTAATAGAGAATATTTTGTTCATTTTTTCCAATTGTTGAAACCTTCTGATGATAAAGGTCGTCTCCTCATTATCAGAGTCACCATCAGAAACTTCTTCATTAGAAGCTTCTTCTAATTTCCATACTTTTGAGGGTATGAAAGTTTTACCACCAGATTTTTTAGCAATTTCCTTCAATGCTAGCATTTTAGATTTCATCACAAGCTCATCACCATTCAGTTCCATCTCATGGCTCTGAAGGTTGCTAATCAAATGTTCAAGGATTAGCGTATTCAGGTCTTTAGCCTCCTGAATAGTTGTGACCTTAGGCATGTATCTAGCAGGAAGACTTCTCAAAATCTTCTTAACAGGGTCATATGTAATGTAACTCTTGCTCAGAACCTAAAGTCCTGATACAAGAACTTGAAACCTATAAAACATGGTTTCAATGTCCTCATCATCCTTCATTATGAACAACGCATAAGGTTGTACAAAAAGGTTGGCCTTATCCTCTTTGATATGTTTGTTTCCTTCATAAGTAGAACACAAAGACTCAAAGATAGTCTTAACAATAGACTTATTAATGATCATGATATACTAATGAGGTAGGGCTTCATTCCGAACTCCTCTAACTCTATGATGTTTTCTATAGATTTTCTTTTAAGCCGATGTAAGAGTTTTCATATCATTTACCATTACAACACCATTAACCTCAATGGTAATGTCGTCTTCAGGGATATCCCATAACTCATCATCAAGACCAATGATGTAAGTAGACATTTTTCTTTTACACCATTAAAATTGAGTAGAGTCACCACTGAGTGAAGACGGTCCATCCAAGTAATGACTTTTCTCAGTAGTATTATAGTTATAGGGTATACCATTATTACAAGACAAAGTACTGGGAGGAGAGCCAAACTTCTTAAATATATTTTTCTCTTAAGGATCTTTTGTTGTATCCCTCTAAAGTGTTTAGCATAGACTGTGACCTGATTCCAACTGAAGGTGAGAAAAATACACAAGAATGGGGGGTTGAATCGTGTATTTGGATTATTTTTTGCTTCTGATGTACAGCTTCAGAATCTGAACAAGTTCAGAGTTTGATATCAGAAAGTCAATGGTAGCTAAATAATTATAACATTCAAAATCAAGAAACAAATTAACACACATAGTTTATCCTGGTCCTTCTCCTAAACTGAGTATTCCAATTCCCTTTTCCGACAAGAGATTTTCACTATAATTAAATTGATTACAACTTTGTTCAATCAAACCAGAAAAAGACTTCACTGCTCAATCAATCTAGAAAGAGAATTTTGCTCAAGCAATCCTGCAAGAGAATTTTGCTTAATCACACATGAAAGAGACATCACTGCTCAAGCACATGCGCAAGAGACTTCACTGCTCAAGCAACCTTGCAAGAGACTACCTCTACTTTAACTAAATAGTTTAGTAGACAAGATTACAACTCTACGTTGATACACAATCAGAAGTATAGAAATATTACAACAACTATAATGTTTCTAAATACTTAAGATTTCTAAGATATACTAAGATAAGAAATCTTAAGAGCTTGTGCAAATCAATAGATGAAACTTTAGCTCAAAGTTTGTACTAAATATGTTATGTTAAGATGTTTGATTATTGTTAACCTTCCTTCAAATCTTCAGCTCCCTTTTATAGAGGCATAAAAAAGATTCGTTGGAAAGTTGCTTGCACAAGTGAACTTTTTGAAATGCAACAGCTCCAAGAAAGAGTCATTGGAAAATAAATCAGTAACGGTAAATTCATGACCATTAAGCTATGGATAAACTTAACATCAATAAAACCAGAGTCACCACCGCGCTTTTATTGTTTCCAAAGGAAAAGGGAAAAGTACGAACAAAACCCAAAGATAAGAAGTTTTCAAATCAAAACTAATAAAATGCCAGAGATTACAGGTAACGGGGTTGGTTACACAGAGGGAAGGTGTTAGCATCCAAAGTGTCCTAGGTACTCCTAGGGAGCCCTTTTTTATTTGTGTATGTGTTTTGGTATAAAAGATGTTTGAAATAAATAGAGTGTGAGGATGAGAAAAGAATTCATTAATTATATTTTTGTGTTTGACAAGACCTTCGGACTTGTGCCTACGTACCAACATAAAAATGAGGGATCAAAACCTCGTAGTTCGTGGTATCAATTTCAAAATGAGTGGATTGCTTTTAATCAAAAGTTTAAGTTCAATGAGGCACAAAGGGCCCAAAAGTTTGAATGAGTGCTAGTTCTTTTTGTCTTTTGAAATTTTAAGTCAATATGGTTAAGTTCATTACAAGTTTGATTTAAGAAAAGAGTTAAAAAATGCAATGGCATAAGGCCAAAGTTTCTATTTTGAAATAAGGTCTAAGTTTGAAATCACAAGCAAAGAAGGATTTTTAAAAAAGGGGGGAGAGATTTTGAAATTTAAGAAATGGAGGAGATGAAGAGGCTACCCTAAGCATAAAATTAAAAGTTAAGATTTGAAAAGATCTGACCAATGGGATGCAATCCAACAGACAAGAATGTCATATAGAAAATCCATTTATTAGATGAAATAATAACATCAAGCATCATGAAGATCAAGGCATCAAATAAATATAGCCACATCCAAGCAAGCAAATCCCATAGCTAACAGTCTTCTTTGTCTTCTCATGTATTAGATGAAATACTCCTTGATTAACTCAGAATAAAGCATTAGGCATGAGATCAAAATAACAGTTGTGTCAAGACCATGTAGCAGATTAATTCAAGTGGATCCCAATACTTGCATCAGATGAAAGCTAAAATCACAATAACTTGGTCTCAAAAATGTTGGCATTGGCCAAGTCCTTTTGCATATGGAATATTGCCTAATCCTAAGTCTGAAAGTTCATATCAAACCCAACAGTCCACACAAATATTTTTTAGGGTTTTTGTTGTTCATTAGGTCTTTTAAGGTCCTAAGACCACAAGGAGAAACAAAATACACAAATAAATATATACGATCACAATATATGGCTCAAATGAGCAAAGTGAAAAATGACATAAACATAAACAAGTTAAATGATATGTAAATGACAATGAATGGTAAATGATTAGAAATTAAATTTCGTAAAATAAATGACTTGGAAGTAAAAGAAATATTAATAAAAGTTAGTCAAATGTTAGTCAAAGTTATTTGGATGTTAGAGATGTTTTGCTTCTTAATTAATTAAGTCATTCTTTGGAGAACACTCAACCATCTACTCACAAGCATGGATCCTTGAACCAAGACATCTTTAAAAGGAAGGAAAAAAGGCCAAGTTTTTACATAATACAATGAAATATGGGAGACTTACAATCTCACTTACTAGAATGCTATGCCTTTAGGGTCAAATTTAGCTCTATGTTAAGCAATCGTAATTGGACTTATGTAGAAGTCACAACTATCTGAGGTCGGGCAATAAAAATTTAGGTGCTAATGCATGTTAGAGATTTGGTATAATGAACCGAAATCCTAAAATGTACCACACACTAAAAGAAAAAAGATCAAAGGATGGACCTATCTCATCCATAGTTGTATTGGTTCATCTAACACAAGGTTATTGATGAACCAATTAGCCTTAGGATCTTGAGATTTCATTGGTCAATGAAAGGGATGAAAAGAAATGGGATTGAAGATGACGAGGGAGGGGAAGAGAGAGAAACACAAGTTGGTCATGAGAGGAATTTTACCAAATTAAAATCATTCATTCATTTTGGGAGATGAAATGTACATTTCATCAATCCCCTAAATCCAATGATTTTAATCTAACAAAAGTCAAATCAACCTTGACCAAGGCCCAAACAAATAGTCAAACATCACAAGTCAATAAAAATGGCTCAACATAATTTTTACAAAATTAATCCATTAAAAAATCAAATTTAAATGCATTAAAATTTAATTTAATTTGGTCAAAACCTAAAATCTCTTCAAAAGAGCAAATAAATGGCCAGGAGATTTATCCTATGTCAAAAAAGGTCAAAGGACCTTAGACAAAAAATTTCATGATTTTTGAAAAGTCAGAAGTATGTTTAAACAATTAAAGATATGCACAAAAACAATTAATTCATAAAAAATATCAAAATTAATCTAAAAAATAATTTTAATCCAGAAAATGAAAGAGGAAAATATTTAAAGATTTTTGGTGAAAGTCCCATACTTTTTGGATTAAAAATGAAATTAATATGAATTAAACAAAATAAATGGATTAAATAAAAAAATCAAAAAATAAAAAGAAAATAAAAAAAAACAAGGGCCATCAGATCTCCCTCATTAATCGAGGTGGCAGATCTGATGGCCAAGTGCATCATGTCCATGGTATTCCAAAGTCAGCGCGTGTGTACATGTGGTAATCAGATTGAATGGACGAGATTAAAACGTTGGACAAGGATCAAATGGCTCAGGTCAAGCCAACACATCATCGGAGCCCTAGCTCCGGTCATCTTCTCCGATGAGGGCCACCGGACTGGTCCAACCAAAACTTCATGAAAAATGAAAAGTGAATACACTAATTTGAAGTAAAAATGCTCAAGAACACGAATTTGGCCTCAATTTTCTCCAATTCCAAGTATATAAAAAGATACAGGGATTTGAATTTTGAGGATGATGAACTGAGTTGCTTCAATTTGACCTCAAAGCAACTCAATCTTGTTGTCTACATTCGTAGGACTTCAGACAACCAAAAATCACAAAGAATGGTGAAGAATTGAGAGAGAATCGAAGAGATGAAATTTCTGAAAAATCACCTTCTAATTGCTTCAAATTCATTTTATCTTGATCTGGATTTGCTTGATTTCTCTTCCTCTTGCTTGCAGAAACCAATTGAGATGAAAAGGGAAATGAATTTTTGGAGTTTGAACTTCCAAACAGAAGATGAAGTTCAAGCTCGATTTCAAATAAAATCCTCAAAAATTCTATGGAATTGAGGGTTTGGATTGGTTCGGCAAAACTTGGGCAAGGTACTCAAGGAGTTCTGATCACAATGCTCCTCTATTTATAGCCTATACATGTGCTTTCTACACACTTTCATTTAAATGTTCAAAAATAGCAACTTCCTTCATGAGCTAGCATGGACGTGTGCAAAGCCCAAATAATCATTTTCAAAGGTCTAAAATCGTGCATATGTCATGCTGAAAGTGTTGCATTAAGCCATGCAATGTTGGAATGAGTTGGATCATGAAATTCTTCCAAATGGTACCTCACATTGCACCCATGTGCAAATCCTTCAATATTGATCCAAATGAGATTATTCTGGACTTTTTGGAAAGGTGAGACCAAGGGAAACAAATTTCATGTTGAACACTTTTCCATTTGAAGCTTGGATCATGATGAACTCTAAGGTGGAAGTTTGGGAAATCAAACATATTTGAAAATTTCCTAAGTACCAAGTCAAATGTTTACTTCTTCCACCTTGAATAACTTTTGATATGGACTTCAAATGGAAATAGTTCCTTCATAAAATATGTAGCTCTTTCAAACTTATTAAATTTGGTCACAAATTTGACCTCGTTTGAATTTGTCATGAATGAGTTATGCCTTTTATAAGTTGAGGAAAATCACTTGTTCAATGGTAATGGCCCAAAATGACCTATAATGTTTCCTCTTGGCACATGCATTTTCAAGTCGAATTTGAACTTACTACAAACATAAAGGTTGAATTATACATATATAATTTTATCATGGAATTTGAATGGCTTTCATCTCATAAAAAATGAGAAAGTTATGGTCTTGGGAAGTTAACCTCCAAACTAGGGTTCAGACAAAATGACCTATAATCATTCATCATAAAAAATGACTTTCCAAGAAAAACTAGCTCTTGACTTCAACATGAAAGTTGTTTCGAATGTCATTTTGAGTAAAATTTCTCTAGGAATAATTTTCATATGACAAAACTTGTAGGATATAGGATCTAGGGAACCCCAGTTTTGACTAGTTGACTTTCTCTGGTCAACCACAATGAACCATCTTGATAGCTTGATATTCTATTGACTTTTGGGACTCAAGGAAGATAATATATGTGAAAGATGATGTAATATTAAGTATCCCTTGAAATATGTGATCAATTGATGAAGAAACTTGCTGAAGAAGTCACACAAGATACCCAGATGAATTAGGGTTTCCAAGCCAAACAAGCTTCAAACTCTTGATGATTTCTTTATCGAAATGATATGTGAAGACCATAGTGATACATATATGATGTCTAGAGTTAATGTGAACCATATCTTGATTGATCTCATTACATTAAGGGTCTTAAACCCTAGATATGAGCTTGATGGAGCATGGATGAACACACACACTACCTACAAAAGTAACAAACTGTACATTGACATATTTTTGGTTTTTTGGTTAGTAAATAATGAAAAACAAAGTATGATACAATTAAATGTACTTGGTGATCTCTCCCAATGCAAACCCAATGAATGAGGGGTAAGGAGGATGCTAATGTGTTATCTCAATGCTAATGCATATGATGAGATAGCATGAGGGATCTTATGGTCAAAATTAGGGTCTTACAGCAGCCCCTATTTAAGGACATTCTAACTGAGGATGTGAAGATTAAAATATTTGTATCGACTCAAGAGAATGGACTTAAATAACAACAATAGAAACAAATTTTTGTCCCTAAGGGACCCCATGATGCATATGATATGAATGTTAAAAAGAATCTTTGTGGGGGAAATGTTGCCACAAAGGAAAAGGATCCGAAGAGACTGAAAGTCCGCAAGAGCATAATGCATTCCATAAGGAAAAATCACTGGGGAGACAGAGACTATGGGAAATAAAAGTTGTGCGTAGGCCAGGCTACGACTTAAAAAACTGCTGGAGACACGAGGGAATTCCATGAAAATAAATCAATGGAAGGACTCGAATGGGGATAGAGGAGAACCTATAGGGGAAACAGGTAGATTAGAACAACACTGAAATACCTAAACCAAATAAAGGATGGTGAATTCACTAAGAAATTACGCACCTAAACTCAACTAGGGAAGAATGAACTTCAACGTAGGAGTACCAGAATTACATTATCTATTACCGGTTACTAGATAGAAAGATAACATAATCTGACATAGAGGCATTCATTATCGGTTAGAGTAAATGTAACAACCCAATTTATAGTACTTATTATACTATTATTATTATATTTTATTTTAATTATGTGAAGTGTTAATTAATTAGTTGTTAGGTAGTATAATAATTGATTATATTAATTAATTTGGTGTGTTAATTAATTATTTAGTTGATATGAGATATAGTGAATAATTGAATTAATTAACTTGGTGTGCATATTGAGTGGTTTAATTTATTTGAATTAAATAGAGATATTTAAATATTAGGTCTTACTGGGCCTATTAATTAAATTAGATGTATTATGCTTTAAGCCCAAATAGAATACTAATATAAATAGTAAGAGGAGAGGGAGAATATGATTCATTTGATCATTTGACAAAAATAGAGAAAGAGAAGAGGAAAAGTAAGGAGAAGAGGGGAAGAACAAAAGAGAAGCTAGGGTTTCCATCAAATTAAAGAGGTAAGGGGGGAATCCTTATTATTATGGGTTAGTATGATTGGGTTAATGGGTAGAAGCATGTTTAGGTTAAAATCCCTAATTTTGTATGGTTGTTTGAAATTATTAGGTTGATGAGTATTCTCGATTTATGGTGATTTGATTGTGTTAAAACTGAAAATTAACGTTATATAATTAGGGTATTGTATGAGTTATAATTTTCTGAACGTTTGGCTTTTTACGGAATCGAAATCGGAGGTCCGAAAGTCCTCCAACGATGAAAAACGCAAAAAAAATCTGATTCTGTTTTCCAGTAACCGGTTACTCACCGAGCGTTAACCGGTTACTTGCTCAAAAATCGGTAATTCTGTTTTATAGTAACCGGTTACTCACTGAGCGTTAATCGGTTACTTGCTTAAAAATCTGTAATTCTGTTTTACAGTAACCGGTTACTCACCGAGCGTTAATCGGTTACTTGCTTAAAAATTTGTTAATTCTATTTTACAGTAACCAGTTAATCACCGAGCGTTAACCGATTACTTGCTCAAAAATCTGTTAATTCTGTTTTACAGTAACCGGTTACTCACCGAGCGTTAACCGGTTACCACTGTTGAAAAATGAAAATTGAGATTTTAAAAGTTGTATTCGTTTTGAAATGCAATCTAATTGTACGTATTTAATAATTAGCTTATATTTGTGAATGATATACTGTTATGAATGTGTATATGTACTATTGGTGGATAATTCATAGAGTTGAATTATGATTGTATGTGGAATGATTAAGATGGTAGAGATGATCTTAATTGCATATTTGTGAATTGATATATTGTTATGAATGTGTATATGTATCATTGGTGGATAATTCATAGAGTTGAATTATGGTGATATGTGGAATGTTAAGATGGTAGAGATGATCTTAATTTCATATGTGTTTGTATGTGTGCATTCATTCATGGCATGGTCGACTTCATAGTGGAAGCGGTGAAACCGTGGGTTCACATGGTAGCACACGTTGATCCTTAATTGGAAATAGGCGTGGTAGATGTAGCACACGTTGATCCTTAATTGGAAATAGGTGTGGTAGATGTAGCACACGTTGATCCTTAATTGGAAATAGGCGTGGTAGTAGACGGTGATCCTTAATTGGAAATAGACGTAGCACACGTTGATCCTTAATTGGAAATAGGCGTGGTAATGGCTTTGATCTTGTCCGGATCGGAAGTGTGGCTTGGATTCTAGATATTGAATCGGAAAGCGGTGAAACATTGGGTTCACATTGTGGTACCGCATGCATAGAGTCACATGTCTTGCATTGAGTCACATTAGAGTTATGTAATAATTGAATGTATGTATTGATGTGATTGTGATGTGTGTTCGAGGTATGGTAATTGAATTTGGTGATGTTTGGATACATAACTTGGTGAAATATGTGATTTTGTGATAATTGTGGTTATGTGTATATTTGAGAATATAGCATTGAATTTTAATATTAACTCCTTGAGTTTTGATGTATGTTAGAAACATGTGAAATAAATGTTGGTTAATATTATTGACATGATTATACAAGGTGTGATGAATTCCGTTAATTCTTGATTTAATCATTGTGCCTTATTATGATATTTCATAATGATTTGAATTCTCACCCTTTCTGTTTGAATGTTACCTTTACATGGTTATCGTGCAGATACTCCAGAGTTGTATCTGACACCATTAGTGGTATCAGAGCATGGTCGACCAGTTGGTCAATAGTCGTTAGGATTTTCAATCCCGTTGTATTTGATTTGTGTATCTGACATGATCGATATTGTTTGTCTGGTTTATCTGATACCATTAGTGGTATCAGAGCAGGTCGGTCCGTCCGACCAGGTTGTTTAATTATGTTTGTTCCCTAGTATGCGACATGTGTGTGAGAACACTGTCGATGCTTGTTTTATTTTCCGTTGGCAGATTGGGAATGAAATAAGTGGGGGAGAAGCGTCTCCTTATCTTGGATGTTCCAATTGCATCGAGCTTAGACATTATGTTGTTGCATGCAAGAGTGCAGTGTTGGATGGTTAACCTGTTTTGAGAATGTTGTGCTTTTCCTGAACCCGAAGAGAGGTCGGATTCGAGGATGGTGTTGGTTAGAATTTAATCGGGTGTATATCAACTGTTTTGAGAAGACGGTTATTTTTCCTGAGGTTGATGCTAAGGAAGATTGGTTGTGTCTGCTAAGCAAGTTGATGAATCGGTGCAAGGTGGTGCCGAGTTGTTTATGTTGTTGGCAACTTTGGATATTCGTGAGAAGAGGACGATTGAAGAATTGCCAATAGTTTGTGAGTTTGCGGAGGTGTTTCCGAAAGATATAAGTGATTTACCGCTGGAACGTGAGGTTGAGTTTTCGATTGATTTAGTTCCTGGAACTAGTCCTATATCGATGGCTCCCTATAGAATGTCTGCTTCTGAGTTGAAAGAGTTGAAGAGTCAACTTGAAGAATTGCTTGAGAAGAGGTCTAGTCGTCCTACTGTGTCGTCGTGGGGTGCACCTGTTCTGTTGGTCAAGAAGAAAAAAGGTTCTATGAGATTATGTGTTCATTATAGACAACTGAATAAAGTGACGATTAAGAACAAGTATCCACTTCCGAGGATTGACGATATGATGGATCAGTTGGTTGCAGCTTGTGTGTTTAGCAAGATTTATTTGAGGTCTGGGTATCATCAGATTCGTGTAAAGGCTGAGGATATTCAAAAGGCTGCTTTTCGGACAAGGTATGGTCACTACGAGTACTCCGTGATGCCTTTTGGTGTTACTAATGCACCTGGTGTATTTATGGAGTATATGAATAGAATTTTTCATGATTATCTGGATAAGTTTGTTGTTGTGTTCATCGACAATATATCGATTTATCCTAAGAGCGAAGAGGATCATGCCGAGCATTTAAAGGTTGTGTTATCGGTGTTGAAAGAGAAGAAGTTGTTTGCTAAACTCTCTAAATGTGAGTTTTGGTTGAGTGAAGTAAGTTTTCTTGGACATATGATTTCGAGTGGTGGTATTTCTGTGGATCCTACAAAGATTGAAGTTGTATCTCAGTGGGAAGCTCCTAAGTTTGTTGCTGGGATTCGAAGTTTCCTTGGTTTGGCTGGTTATTATAGGAAGTTCATTGAAGGATTTTCTAAGTTGTCGTTACCATTGACGCAGTTGACTAGGATAGGTCAAGCTTCCATTTGGACTTTGCAGTGTGAAGCGAATTTTCAAGAGCTTAAGAGAAGATTGACTACGGCTCCTATTTTGATTTTACCGGATTCGTTAGAAACTTTCGTTGTGTATTGTGATGCTTCTTGGTTGGGTTTGGGAGGTGTTTTGATGCAAAAAGGACAAGTAGTAGCTTATGCTTCAAGGCAACTTAAAGTTCATGAGAGGAATTATCCGACGCATGATTTAGAGTTGGCCGCCGTTGTGTTTGTGTTGAAGCTTTGGAGACATTACTTGTTTGGATCGCGATTTGATGTGTTTAGTGATCACAAGAGTTTGAAGTACTTATTCGATCAGAAAGAATTGAATATGAGGCAAAGGAGATGGTTGGAATTCTTGAAAGATTATGATTTTGGTTTGAATTATCATCCTGGAAAGGCGAATGTTGTAGCCGATGCATTGAGTAGGAAGTCATTGCACATGTCTATGTTGATGATTCGAGAGTTTGAATTGTTGGAGCAATTTAGAGATTTGAGTTTGGTTTGTGAAACGACGTCTTCGTGTGTTAGGCTTGGTATGTTGAAGCTTACGTGTGGCATTCTTGACGAGATTAGTGAAGGTCAGAAGTTAGATGTGAAATTAGTCGATGTTATGACATTGATTAATCAAGGAAAAGGTGGTGATTTTCGGATTGATGAGAATGGTATCACGAGGTGTCGTGATTGAGTTTGTGTTCCGGATGTTGCGGATTTGAGAAAGAGGATTCTCGAGGAATGGCATAGAAGTGGTTTGAGTATTCATCCTGGTGCTACTAAAATGTATCAAGACTTGAGGAAGATGTTTTGGTGGCAAGGAATGAAGAAGGATGTAGAGGAATTTGTGTATTCATGTTTGACTTGTCAAAAGTCAAAGATTGAACATCAAAAGTCGTCTGGTCTGATGCAACCATTATATATTCCTGAGTGGGAGTGGGATAGTATCTCTATGGATTTTGTTTCGGGCTTTCCGAGGACATTGAGTAATTGTGAGGCGATTTGGGTCGTTGTGGACAGGTTGACGAAATGTGCTCATTTTATTCCGATGAGGATGGATTATTCGATGGAGAGACTTGCTAAGTTGTACATCGAAAGGATTGTGTGTTTACATGGAATTCCATCGAGCATTGTTTCTGATAGAGATCCGAGGTTCACTTCGAGATTTTGGGAAGGTTTGCAAAGTGCTTTAGGCACGAAGTTGCGTTTGAGTTCGGCGTATCATCCGCAAACTGAAGGTCAAATGGAGAGGACTATTCAGTCACTTGAAGATCTTTTGAGGTCTTGTGTTTTGGAACAAGGAGGAAATTGGGATAGTTTCTTGCCTTTGATCGAGTTTATGTATAACAACAGTTTCCATTCGAGTATTGGAATGGCACCTTTTGAGGCTCTTTATGGTAGAAGGTGTAGAACTCCTTTGTGTTTGTACGAATCGGGAGAGAGTGTTGTGGTTGGACCCGAGTTGATTCAAGAGACTACGGATAAGATTAAGATGATTTTAGAGAAGATGAAGGCTTCTCAGAGTTGTCAAAAGAGTTATCATGATAAGAGGAGTAAAGCTCTTGAGTTTGAGAAAGATGAGCATGTGTTTCTTCGAGTTACGCCAATAACGGGTGTTGGTAGAGCTTTGAAGTCGCGAAAGTTGACGCCGCGTTTCATTGGTCCTTATCAGATTTCCGAGAGGGTAGGTGAAGTGGCATATCGGATTGCATTACCACCATCACTTTCTAATCTTCATGATGTGTTCCATGTGTCTCAATTGACGAGGTATATTGCGGATCCATTGCATGTTGTTCCAGTAGATGATGTTCAAGTGAGGAATAATTTGACGGTTGATACATCACCTATGCGAATTGAAGATCGAGAAGTGAAGAAGCTTCGTGGTAAGGAGATTGCTTTGGTGAAATTGATATGGGGCGGAGTCGCCAATGGAAATATTACTTGGGAACTCGAGGATAAGATGAAGGAATCATATCCGGAGTTGTTCGTTTGAGGTATTTTCGAGGCCGAAAATCTTTTAAGTGGGGGAGAGTTGTAACAACCTAATTTTTAGTATTTATTATACTATTATTAATATATTTTATTCTAATTATGTGGAGTGTTAATTAATTAATTAGTTGTTAGGTAGTATAATAATTGATTATATTAATTAATTTGGTGAGTTAATTAATTATTTAGTTGATATGAGATATAGTGAATAATTGAATTAATTAACTTGGTGTGCATATTGAGTGGTTTAATTTATTTGAATTAAATAGACATATTTAAATATTAGGTCTTACTGGGCCTATTAATTAAATTAGATGTATTATGCTTTAAGCCCAAATAGAATACTAATATAAATAGTAAGAGGAGAGGGAGAATAGGATTCATTTGATCATTTGACAAAAATAGAGAAAGAGAAGAGGAAAAGTAAGGAGAAGAGGGGAAGAACAAAAGAGAAGCTAGGGTTTCCATCAAATTGAAGAGGTAAGGGGGGAATCCTTATTATTATGGGTTAGTATGATTGGGTCAATGGATAGAAGCATGTTTAGGTTAAAATCCCTAATTTTGTATGGTTGTTTGAAATTATTAGGTTGATGAGTATTCTCGATTTGTGGTGATTTGGTTGTGTTAAAACTGAAAATTAACGTTATATAATTAGGGTATTGTATGAGTTATAATTTTCTGAACGTTTGGCATTTTACGGAATCGAAATCGGAGGTCCGAAAGTCCTCCAACGATGAAAACGCAAAAAAAAATCTGATTCTGTTTTCCAGTAACCGGTTACTCACCAAGCGTTAACCGGTTACTTGCTCAAAAATCGGTAATTCTGTTTTACAGTAACCGGTTACTCATTGAGCGTTAATCGGTTACTTGCTTAAAAATCTATAATTCTGTTTTACAGTAACCGGTTACTCACCGAGCGTTAATCGGTTACTTGCTTAAAAATCTATTAATTCTGTTTTACAGTAACCGGTTACTCACCGAGCGTTAACCGATTACTTGCTCAAAAATCTGTTAATTCTGTTTTACAGTAACCGGTTACTCACCGAGCGTTAACCGGTTACCACTATTGAAAAATGAAAATTTGAGATTTTAAAAGTTGTATTCGTTTTGAAATGCAATCTAATTGTACGTATTTGATAATTAGCTTATATTTGTGAATGATATACTGTTATGAATGTGTATATGTACTATTGGTGGATAATTCATAGAGTTGAATTATGATTGTATGTGGAATGATTAAGATGGTAGAGATGATCTTAATTGCATATTTGTGAATGATATATTGTTATGAATGTGTATATGTACCATTGGTGGATAATTCATAGAGTTGAATTATGGTGATATGTGGAATGTTAAAATGGTAGAGATGATCTTAATTGCATATGTGGTGGTATGTGTGCATTCAATCATGGCATGGTTGGCTTCATAGTGAAAGCGGCGAAACTGTGGTTTCACATGGTAGCACACGTTGATCCTTAAATGGAAATAGGCGTGGTAGATGTAGCACACGTTGATCCTTAATTGGAAATAGGTGTGGTAGATGTAGCACACGTTGATCCTTAATTGGAAATAGGCGTGGTAGTAGACGGTGATCCTTAATTGGAAATAGACGTAGCACACGTTGATCCTTAATTGGAAATATGCGTGGTAGTGACTTTGATCTTGTCCGGATCATAAGTGTGGCTTGGATTCTAGATATTGAATCGGAAAGCGGTGAAACGTTGGGTTCACATTGAGGTACCGCATGCATAGAGTCACAAGTCTTGTATTGAGTCACATTAGAGTTATGTAATAATTGAATGTATGTATTGATGTGATTGTGATGTGTGTTCGAGGTATGGTAATTGAATTTGGTGATGTTTGGATACATAACTTGGTGAAATATGTGATTTTGTGATAATTGTGGTTATGTGTAAATTTGAGAATATAGCATTGAATTTTAATATTAACTCCTTGAGTTTTGATGTATGTTAGAAACATGTGAAATAAATGTTGGTTAATATTATTGACATGATTATACAAGGTGTGATGAATTCCGTTAATTCTTGATTTAATCATTGTGCCTTATTATGATATTTCATAATGATTTGAATTCTCACCCTTTCTGTTTGAATGTTACCTTTACATGGTTATCGTGCAGATACTCCAGAGTTGTATCTGACACCATTAGTGGTATCAGAGCATGGTCGACCAGTTGGTCAATAGTCGTTAGGATTTTCAATCCCGTTGTATTTGATTTGTGTATCTGACATGATCGATATTATTTGTCTGGTTTATCTGATACCATTAGTGGTATCAGAGCAGGTCGGTCCGTCCGACCAGGTTGTTTAATTATGTTTGTTCCCTAGTATGCGACATGTGTGTGAGAACACTGTCGATGCTTGTTTTATTTTCCGTTGGTAGATTGGGAATGAAATAAGTGGGGGAGAAGCGTCTCCTTATCTTGGATGTTCCAATTGCATCGAGCTTAGACATTATGTTGTTGCATGCAAGAGTGCAGTGTTGGCTAGTTAACCTGTTTTGAGAATGTTGTGCTTTTCCTGAACCCGAAGAGAGGTCGGATTCGAGGATGGTGTTGGTTAGAATTTAATCGGGTGTATATCAACTGTTTTGAGAAGACGGTTATTTTTCCTGAGGTTGATGCTAAGGAAGATTGGTTGTGTCTGCTAAGCAAGTTGATGAATCGGTGCAAGGTGGTGCCGAGTTGTTTATGTTGTTGGCAACTTTGGATATTCGTGAGAAGAGGACGATTGAAGAATTGCCAATAGTTTGTGAGTTTGCGGAGGTGTTTCCGAAAGATATAAGTGATTTACCGCTGGAACGTGAGGTTGAGTTTTCGATTGATTTAGTTCCTGGAACTAGTCCTATATCGATGGCTCCCTATAGAATGTCTGCTTCTGAGTTGAAAGAGTTGAAGAGTCAACTTGAAGAATTGCTTGAGAAGAGGTCTAGTCATCCTAGTGTGTCGTCGTGGGGTGCACCTCTTCTGTTGGTCAAGAAGAAAAAAGGTTCTATGAGATTATGTGTTCATTATAGACAACTGAATAAAGTGACGATTAAGAACAAGTATCCACTTCCGAGGATTGACGATATGATGGATCAGTTGGTTGCAGCTTGTGTGTTTAGCAAGATTTATTTAAGGTCTGGGTATCATCAGATTCGTGTAAAGGCTGAGGATATTCAAAAGGCTGCTTTTCGGACAAGGTACGGTCACTACGAGTACTCCGTGATGCCTTTTGGTGTTACTAATGCACCTGGTGTATTTATGGAGTATATGAATAGAATTTTTCATGATTATCTGGATAAGTTTGTTGTTGTGTTCATCGACAATATATCGATTTATCCTAAGAGCGAAGAGGATCATGCCGAGCATTTGAAGGTTGTGTTATCGGTGTTGAAAGAGAAGAAGTTGTTTGCTAAACTCTCTAAATGTGAGTTTTGGTTGAGTGAAGTAAGTTTTCTTGGACATGTGATTTCGAGTGGTGGTATTTCTGTGGATCCTACGAAGATTGAAGTTGTATCTCAGTGGGAAGCCCCTAAGTTTGTTGCTGGGATTCGAAGTTTCCTTGGTTTGGCTGGTTATTATAGGAAGTTCATTGAAGGATTTTCTAAGTTGTCGTTACCATTGACGCAGTTGACTAGGAAAGGTCAAGCTTTCATTTGGACTTCGCAGTGTGAAGCGAATTTTCAAGAGCTTAAGAGAAGATTGACTACGGCTCCTATTTTGATTTTACCGGATCCGTTAGAAACTTTCGTTGTGTATTGTGATGCTTCTTGGTTGGGTTTGGGAGGTGTTTTGATGCAAAAAGGACAAGTAGTAGCTTATGCTTCAAGGCAAATTAAAGTTCATGAGGGGAATTATCCGACGCATGATTTAGAGTTGTCCGCCGTTGTGTTTGTGTTGAAGCTTTGGAGACATTACTTGTTTGGATCGCGATTTGATGTGTTTAGTGATCACTGTAAGACCCCAATTTTGACCCTAAGATCCCTCTTGGCATCATAACATTGCATTTGCATAGCCTCATGGATCATGAGCATCTTGGTTCCTTTTGCCTTTGGATGGGACTCCTTGTGATTGGTTTGAGATCACCAAGCATGCTTGAATTATACATCATTGTTTCTCTTACTTTTGTTTACTAAAAAAAAAATAATAAAAAACGAAGAAAAAAAAAAGAATCAAAAAAAACGAAAAGAAAAACGAAAAAAAAAGAAATAAATAAAATATAACAAAAAAAAAAAAATTGGACTTGGGCCTCTCTCATTTGAGCCCACAGATCCACAAAAACCAGGTTATAAATTCAGAGTTTCAGTGAAACAAAAGGACATGTCATTCCTATTACCCTGGCAGGAAAAAGAAAGTGAGAGAAGAGCTGACAGAGTTCAGAGCAACCTCCAGAGGCAAACCCTCAGATTGCTCTGCAAACCTCACGGGTGCAACTCAATTTCAATCGATCCTCCCCAATCAGGTTCGCCCTATATTCATCATCTTTATGCCTTCAATTTGAATTTTCTGAATATATGAGGTATTATGGGTGAATTTGATACCCTTTTGATGCATGTGTTTGACAAGAGGTTTAGGCCTCCTACCCTTGGTTGCTTTTTGTGAGCTTTTTGTGAATTGAAAGGGCATGATTCATGTGGTTACATTTTGATTTGGGGGCAACCCTTGATTACCCTTTTTTTTCTCTAACCTGTTTGTTGAGTTTTTTTGTGAGGGCTCACATGACTCTTGCAGAGATGGTTTGCGTGGTTTCCCATTTTATTTGTGGGATACCCCCTGGAGGTTCATTCTGATTACCTGTGCATAATGGCTTGAGATATTTGTTTGTGACTGCTTATTCCAAAGGATGGGAGCTACTTGGATCATCAATATGATCTCAAGAGGGGAACTCCTAATGTGGTTTTATTTTCTTTTCCCTTATCTCTTGTAAGTTTAGGAATTTAACCCTTCTTTTTTTTCCCATTCTAACCCAAGTCAAAACTTTTTGTGCAAACAATAACTTTTGTTTTCAACATTAGAAACCTAAGCCTTATGCTTTTGATTTTCAAAACTTATTTTTCATAACACTTATTCTGAATTGAACCTTTTAATCCACTTTAACCATATTTTTGTAAATACTTTTAATTGGTACATATAACCCATTCAAATACTTTTTGTGGTTTCAATGGCCACCTTCTTAATCAAACCTTCTTTTTATATAACCATTAGCTATTAGGTTTGAGTTATCCTTGAGGTAGATATAATACTCACCTTTATCCTTAGTGATGGACAATGAGTCTTCCATGCTTATTATAGGGTTAACCCCTCACTAGCATGTTGAAGCTATCCTCACATGGTGGATTTGTGGTTTTAGGTTGAGTTTTCTCCCTTTGATAACAAAAGACCTTAAGGTTTTTGGACCAATCAATTCACCAACTTTTTTTTGAATTTTTTTACCCCGAACTACGAGGTTTTGATCCTAATCTTTTTTTAAGATGGTACGCAGGCAATGGGTTCATCCATTCAAACACAATATGTAAATAAATTTGTATATTCTTTTCTCATCCCTTCAATTATGTTTGCACAAATAAATTTTCGCAAAAAAAAAACAACAACCTTACAACAAATGTGAAAAGGGCTCCCTAGGAGTACCTAGGATGCTTTGGGTGCCTAACACCTTCCCATTGCATAACCAACCCCCTTACCCAGATCTTTGACATTTTTACTAGTTTTTGATTCAATAAAACTTTTAGGTTTTTGTTCGCTTTCTAACCATTCCTTTGGATAAATAGAAGTGCGGTGGCGACTCGACTTGTATGATTTACCTTGGATTTAGTCAATATCTCTAATGGTAACGAATACCCCGCTACAGAAAAGTGGCGACTCTGCTGGGGACAAATAATTTGCCTAGTGGGTTTTGCCTACTTTTCATATTTGTTGTATTGTATTTTTTTGTGACATATTTTTGTGCAATTTAGGATTACTGTATTGTATGTAATGATTTAATTGTTTGAATATTAATTCCTTGTATGCTTTGTGATCTTTGTGAGATGACTTCTATACCCGGACGCGAGTGCACTTAGGATAGGAGAATGGCGTAGTCTTGTTGACTTGTGTGGAGTTATTCCTTAGCAAGTTGACTTGCAAGTCCATTCACTTGGTGGAGGTTATATTGGGATTAATAATGTCACACAAGTAAGTTGTGGTTAGACATTACTCTTTCCAATATAGACCTTAGAGGCCAAGGACCTTAGTTTACCAAACCCATCTTGGCCTATTCGTAGGATGTAGTGTGAAAGTCGTTCAAGTGTAAGATTTGATACGATTGTTACGCGATACTACACTCATAAGAGTCTCTCTTGAGAATATTTTTGGAATACGAGTAGTCGTTTCTCCGATAATATCCAAAAGATGGGATGATGACTATGGGAACCTTTTGTAGAACATGTTTAGCAGGTTTAAACCCTAGTACACTCCCTTTGGGTGGTTCTTAACCTAACTCCATGCTCGTGACTTACAACAAACCCTTGATTCATGGTTGATCCGTTCAGGTATCCTTAATATCAATGGAACTTGGGTGTTGATAAGGTGTAAACCATAATCCACCAAAATGGATGGTTGATATTAAGGATAACATGATCCATCCCATGACCTTTGTTTGGTGTGCTTTGCTTGACCCTTAAGTGTGATTGTTGCATTCATGCATTCATGCACCCATTTGCATTCATATCATCAAAATAATAAGAAAAATTTCAAGGAACTTAAGGGGTTTATTTGCAAAATTTTCAGACATGGAAAGACAAAGAAGGAATACAAAGAAGTACAGTTTCAGACAACCAGACTTGAAAGAGTTAAGGAATCTGACATCTTATGTATTAGATCCCTTGGGTTTCAAGGCTCGTTTCGGGAAGCTTCTTCCTCTTCTGACCACTCAGGTGGATGAAGGATTGATGAGTGTATTGGTGCAGTTTTATGATCCCTTGTACCGTTGCTTCACGTTTCTGGATTTCCAGCTTTTGCCTACCCTTGAGGAGTATACTTATCTTGTGGGTATACCTATTCTAGACCAGTTTCCTTTCAGTGGCTTGGAGAGTATTCCTACTTCTAAAGAGATAGCTGACATGTTACACATAGATGAATCTCTGGTTGGTGCTCATATGACTACCAAAGGTGGAATTCAAGGTCTCCCTTCTGAGTTCCTCATTGCTCAAGCTACTATGTATGGGAAGGCCATGAGTGAGGACGACTTTGAGGCCATATTTGTACTTCTCATCTATGGGCTAGTATTATTCCCCAACATCGACAAGTTTGTGGATGTGAATGCTATTAGGATTTTCTCTACTCTTAATCCCGTTCCGACTCTGTTGGGCGATGCCTATTTCTCTTTGCATATGAGGAATGCAAAGGGTGGTGGTGCCATTGTGTGTTATTTGCCTCTGTTGTATAAGTGGTTTATTTCTCACTTACCGCAGACGGTCGCCTTCAAGGAGAACAAGGAATGTCTACGGTGGTCCACGAGACTTATGTCTCTCACTAATGATGATATCTCTTGGTATAACCGTGTGTATGATGGTGTGCAGATTATTGACTCTTGTGGCGAATTCTCCAATGTACCTCTTCTTGGTACATGTGGTGGGATTAACTACAATCCTGTTTTGACACGTCGTCAGCTTGGGTTCCACTTAAAGGATAAACCCAATAACATTCTGTTAGAGGGTGTATTCTTTCAGGATGGTAAAGATCCCCAAGGCTTGAAAGCTAGGATGGTCCGTGCTTGGCGCAAGATTCATAGGAAAGGAAGGAAAGAGTTGGGTCCTAAGAATTGCATCGCTTTGGAGCATTACACTGTTTGGGTTAGGAAGAGGGCGTCTGAGTATCTCATGCCTTACGAGTATCCGAGACCTACACCTATGATTATGGTTAGGCCTTCAATCCTCCCTAATCAAGGAGTAGAGGAGTTGAGAGACGAAGACCGTTCACGTGCCTGGATCCGTGAACGTGAAGAGTTGCTTCAGCAGATTAAGGAGAAGGATGCGTTGATTGAGTTTCTTGAGCATCAGGTTATTGATGACCCTGATGATGTATGGACTTCTCTACTTCCTCAGTCTTCTAAGTTCTGGAAGAGGAAGTATGATCGACTCGCCAAAGAGAAGGCCGATATGGAGGCAGCTTACGAGAGGGAGGTGAAGAGGCTTTGCGCATCTTATCTTCCTGTGTCCCAAGCTTTAGATGATTGTTTTTAGGGATCCATAGGATGATTATTTTCCTTTTCTCTTGTATATGATTGACAATGCTGCACTTCTTTTCCCTGATATTATTTGATGAGATATTTCCATATGTGATAAAATGCTTAATATTTCCAGAATTTGCAAATAAAACTCTAAAGTTCCTTTGAAATAAAAAACAAATCATATGCACAAGCATTGAATGCATCATATGCATAAGCAGGTTTTGTTTCCGGTCCCTTGCCCTGTGGTCTAACTTTGTGTCCTTCATTTATTTTGAAGACAAGCTGACTCACCGGTACTACACTAGAGCCAACATTTCAAGACTGATGGATCACTTAGACCATGGATTCACGAGGCAGGCGCCGTGACGTCCACCCTACACCAGAAATTGAAATTCGTGAAAAACAAGAAGCTGGTGGTGGTAGGGGGAGAAAAGGCTCTCCTGGTTAGCCATTTGTCTTCCTTCTCTTATATAGATGTTGAGGTTGAAATTGGAACTCCTTTCCAAGCTTTATCTATAGCTGAGCCTATTGAGAAGAGAACTCCTTCATTTACTTCCTACAAAGATGCAAAGTTGGCCATTGAGCGTGGTGCAACTGTTGGCTTAGGAAAAACGATTGAGTTAGAAGACAACGAGTCCTGGGCTGGCATAGGTTTTTCTTCTGGTACTTTCAACAAGCAAGGTTTATTCAAGAGTGGAGGCTTTATCCACACTGGTCTAGATGAGGAGGTTGTTGCCATCTTAGAAGAAGATACAGAGGATTCTGGCAATTTCATCATCCCTGGAGGGGTCTGCAATAATTGGGTCGTTGTGGATATTCCAACAGTTGTCCATAAGTCAACGTAATGATCACTTTGTTTAAAAACCCTTCTCCCATGCCAAAAGGAGGAGTGATGACATTGTTGGCGCACAAATACAATGATATTTTCATCCAATAAATTCATGTTAAATGTTTGTTTTTCCATTTATTTTCCCTTTTCGCTTTTTGCATGAAATTGGTGGTCAAATAAAACCCTAAATAAGAATAAAATCAATCTTTTCATCTACATAATGATTTGCCTTGTTTGAATTCTAAAGCTTTTCATATCCAAAAATCATTATGCAGGTTGATTTCTAGACCCATTGAACATAATGACCCAACACCATCTCCCAATTTTGAATTCCCTGTATTTGAGGCAGAGGAAGATGATGTTGAAGAGATTCCTGATGAGATTACCCGTTTACTTGAGCATGAAGAAAAGATCATTCAGCCACATCTTGAGAATCTGGAAACAGTCAACTTGGGGTCTGAGGATTGTGTGCGTGAAGTAAAGATTGGGGCACTCCTGGAAGAAGCTGTTAAGAAGGGGTTGATTGAATTGCTACGAGAATACGTTGACATCTTCGCCTGGTCATATGAAGACATGCCTGGTCTAGATACTGATATTGTGCAACATTTCCTACCTTTAAAGCCTGAGTGCATGCCTGTAAAGCAGAAGCTCAGAAGAACTCATCCTGATATGGCAGTGAAGATCAAAGAGGAAGTTCAGAAGCAAATTGATGCGGGGTTTCTGGTGACTTCTACATATCCTCAATGGGTGGCCAATATTGTGCCCGTGCCTAAGAAAGATGGAAAAGTCCGGATGTGTGTGGACTATAGGGACTTGAATAAAGCTAGTCCAAAAGATGATTTCCCCCTACCACACATTGATATGTTGGTAGATAATACAGCTAAATTCAAAGTCTTCTCATTTATGGATGGATTTTACGGATATAATCAGATTAAAATGGCACCCGAGGATATGGAGAAGACAACATTCATCACACCTTGGGGAACATTCTGTTATCGAGTGATGCCCTTCGGTTTGAAGAACGTCGGAGCCACGTATCAACGAGCTATGACCACCTTGTTTCATGACATGATGCATAAGGAGATTGAGGCGTACGTTGACGATATGATCGCTAAGTCAAGATCGGAGGTTGTACTCCCTGTAGAGGTGGAGATCCCGTCAATGAGGGTCTTGATGGAAGCCAAGTTGACTGATGTTGAATGGGTTCAGAGTCGTTATGACCAGCTGAACTTGATAGAAGAAAAGAGATTGACTGCCATGTGCCACGATCAGTTATATCAGCAGAGGATGAAGAAAGATTTTGATAAGAAGGTCAAGCCTCGTGTGTTCCGAGAAGGTGACCTTGCGCTCAAGAAAGTCTTGTCTTTCGCGCCCGATTCCAGGGGCAAGTGGACTCCGAACTATGAGGGTCCGTATGTTGTTAAGAGAGCCTTTTCAGGCGGTGCTTTGATACTTACAACTATGGATGGGGAGGATTTCACTCGTCCTGTGAATTCAAATGCAGTCAAGAAATACTTCGCCTAAAAAAAAAAATTGAATAGCTCGCTAAGTTGAAAACCCGAAAGGGCGGCTTAGGCAAAAATGAGCGTCTCGGTGGATTGAAAACCCGAAAGGGCGGTCCAGGAAAAAGTTAGAGACACAAAAAATATATAATAATGATATATGTATCCCGCTAGATTAAGTACCTCATCCTGGGGAAATCTAGGCAAAAATTAGGGATTTGGCAAGTAACTGCATCCTGACAAGACTTTGTTCTACAATTGTCATCCGTCAGAGATCCTTGCTCATTATCAGCCAAAGCTTCAAATACATCGGATTCATAATTGGTGGAGAAATGGTCATTATGTTCAATGTATCCCTTTTCCAATATATATCACCAATTTCAAATTTGTAAAGATCTATGGAGTCTTGCCATTCGCAGACTACCATTCTATCAAATAAATTTGAGCCTTTTATCCAATTATTGGCACTCTTATCTGTTTCTATTCAACAAATGTTTTGCATGTTTTTATTAAGAAAATATCATTGTTTTAAACGATCAAATTTTTTATAATTTGTTTTTAAACAAAGTGAACATTCACAATGACGAAAGGATACTTAGGAGATCCCCAGTGCTCTCCCAAGGGTGGTACGATCCCCAACAGGGTAAGATTTTTGTCCATATTCCTGGCATGACTGTATCTCCTCCCTCCAGAACCCCTTGTGGTTTATCCGACCAAGTGGATTGCTTGTTGAGAGTCACCTCTCTTCCCTTCAGCAGAGTAGCAATCTTTCTTCCTCAGCAGCTTGGATCTCTTTGGGCAAGAGCGGTATTTGGTGGTTGATCCCGATAAATCCTTTATCTCCTTGGATAGATTCCCCAGTAGAGTTGTTGGTGTAATGGACCTTGTCTGTGATAACTCTCGTCCCCAGCTGGAATGATTGATGATTCATCCCTTGCAGAGTTCTTTGCTTCCTGGTATCTCTGATCCTCAGCAGATTGGATACTCTCCGGTGAACTTGGCTTTCTCTCTTGAGATGTAGTACCGGGTGGTTAATTCCTGGACCTGGTTGTGTTAGATATGTCTGTCTGTCAACATACATCATACATAAACCACGCATATTCATGCATAATTATAACATTCAGGTATTCATGTTGCATTCTTTGCCATATATCGTTGTTTGCTGTCTCCTGCTATTTGGTGATATACTTCCCCAAGAAGACATGTGTGTCTGATCTCTCCATATAGAGTCAGCTCCATAAGCAGAAAGCGTCTATCCTTTCTTCCATATTCCCCACGGGTTATATCCTCGTGGATGTTGATTGTTTTTGTTCCTTCCCAACACATATACTGGGATGGTTTTCCCCATTAAGTTATATCCTCACCGGGACAAGTCTTGATTTGGTGTGCCTATCTAGTTTGATCCTAGATCGGTCTCTTGAGACTCTTCTCCTGTTTCCCCGTGGTAAATGAATAATCGCTCAATAATTAGTAATTATTATCCCGGCGGAGTTTGTGGTCTACTACCCAGTAACCGGTAGTTGTAAACCCCATTTTGTCCCCGTGCAGAGTTAAACCTTGATTGTTGTTCATCCTAACCGATGACGAGTACTCTCTTTTGTGGTTCTCTACCCTCATACCGGTAGATGTAATTCCCTCCTTGTTGGTTCTCTTTATACAAAATTCGATATTGACATTCCTTAATTTTTTAGTATACCACCCAGTAAACAGTGATATATCTCTTGGATAATTGCTCTAATTACGCAATTTATCCCCAGCGGGTCATCTCTCGTCTATCTTGTTGTTGTTAGTAACGATTGTTCCTCCCCTGGATTGGTCATCATTATATACCTAGTTTCGGTATCCCAATGCCTTTTCTTTTCGGTCGATTTATCCTTTATTAACCCAGTAACCGGTTGTGGATAATCGTCCATGCGAGTATATTATCTACGTTCTGACGGTAATAGATAGTATATTTCATGCACTCTTTGGCCGAAGCCTTTTGTTCTTCCCCAGTTGAGTAAGATTCATACCTCCTTTTCGGAATCAAATGTCCATCCCATAATCGAGTTTGCTTTTTGCCCCCTTTTTGGATGATGAGTGTTTTGGGAATATTCCCCAATTCACGCCTTGATTGGTCATCATTATATACCTAGTTTCGGTATCCCGATGCCTTTTCTTTTCGGTCGATTTATCCTTTATTAACCCAGTAACCGGTTGTGGATAATCGTCCATGCGAGTATATCTCATGCACTCTTTGGTCGAAGCTTTTGTTCTTCCCCATTCGAGTAAGATTCGTACCCCCTTTACGGAGTCGAATATCCATCCTATCATCGAGTTTGCTTTTAGCCCTCTTTCGGATGATGAGTGTTTTGGGAATATTCCCCAATTCACGCCTTAGTTGGTCACCTATTATATGCCCAGTAACCGGTATCCCTGGTGTTCCCTCCTCTCTGCTCCCTATTATGACTTTTTATCCTCTGTGGAGTCAGATTTTCCTGAGTTGAGATATACCTTTTTAGGTCTTCCTCAGATGATTTGGTTGATTGATATCTCTCACCCTTATACCGGTCTTAGATATTCATTCTTCCCGAGCATGTTGTATCTCACCCTCATACCGGCGATCATATCACATGTCTCCTTGAGCTTATTACCCAGTAACCGGTAATACCTCGTCCCGCTACTTCCCTAGGAGTGTCCTTTTAGGCATCCCCAGCGAAGTCCCTTAGTGGATTGTTTTCATCCGGATTTTTATCCGAAGTATCCGTTGTGGATAGTTTTTGTTGTATTGGCATATTCCCCAATACATGCACCTTTGAGTCAGCTCGGGTCTTTCCATTGGATATTTTCCCTTTGGAATTATGTTCCCCGGGCGTTGAGTCATGACCTGCTCACGCATTTTATTCCCTCTCCTATCCCCATAAGAGTCCCCAGAGTCTCTGTCCCATTGAGTGTATTTCTCATATGGATTGTCAGTTTCTCCGGATGTCTTTTCTTCTTTGTGGACACATATCCCCACAGAGTTCGTACTATTTGCATACATACATCTGCATCATGAGGTCTCTTAGGGACCAAAATTTGTCTCTTTGTTATTATTTAAGCCCATTCTACCTCATCGAGACGAAGATTTTAACCTTCACTTCTCCGGCTAGAATGACCTTAAATAGGGGCATCTGTAAGACCCCAATTTTGACCCTAAGATCCCTCATGGCATCATAACATTGCATTTGCATAGCCTCAAGGATCATGAGCATCTTGGTTCCCTTTGCCTTTGGGTGGGACTCCTTGTGATTGGTTTGAGATCACCAAGCATGCTTGAATTATACATCATTGTTTCTCTTACTTTTGTTTACTAAAAAAAAAAATAATCATAATAAAAAAAAAGAATAAAAAAAAACGAAAAAATAAATAAATAAATAAATAAAGAAAATATAACAAAAAAAAATTTGGACTTGCGCCTCTCTCATTTAAGCTCACAGGTCCACAAAAACCAGGTTATAAATTCAGAGTTTCAGTGAAACAAAAGGACATGCCATTCCTATTACCCTGGCAGGAAAAAGAAAGTGAGAGAAGAGCTGACAGAGTTTAGAGCAACCTCCAGAGGCAAACCCTCAGATTGCTCTGCAAACGTCACGGGTGCAACTCAATTTCAATCGATCCTCCCCAATCAGGTTCGCCCTATATCCATCATCTTTATGCCTTCAATTTGAATTTTCTGAATATATGAGGTATTATGGGTGAATTTTATACCCTTTTGATGCATGTGTTTGACAAGAGGTTTAGGCCTCCTACCCTTGGTTGCTTTTTGTGAACTTTTTGTGAATTGAAATGGCATGATTCATGTGGTTACATTTTGATTTGGGGGCAACCCTTGATTACCCTTTTTTTTTCTCTAACCTGTTTGTTGAGTTTTTTTGTGAGGGCTCACATAACTCTTATAGAGATGGTTTGCGTGGTTTCCCACTTTATTTGTGGGATACCCCCTGGAGGTTCATTCCGATTACCTGTGCTTAATGGCTTGAGATATTTGTTTGTGACTGCTTATTCCAAAGGATGGGAGCTACTTGGATCATCAATATGATCTCAAGAGGGGAACTCCTAATGTGATTTTATTTTCTTTTCCCTTATCTCTTGTAAGTTTAGGAATTTAACCCTTCTTTTTTTTCCCATTCTAACCCAAGCCAAAACTTTTTGTGCAAACAATAACTTTTGTTTTCAACATTAGAAACCTAAGCCTTATGCTTTTGATTTTCAAAACTTATTTTTCATAACACTTATTCTGAATTGAACCTTTTAATCCACTTTAACCATATTTTTGTAAATACTTTTAATTGGTAAATATAACCCATTCAAATACTTTTTGTGGTTTCAATGGCCACCTTCTTAATCAAACCTTTTTTTTTATATAACCATTAGCTATTAGAATTGAGTTATCCTTGAGGTAGATATAATACTCACCTTTATCCTTAGTGATGGACAATGAGTCTTCCATGCTTATTATAGGGTTAACCCCTCACTAGCATGTTGAAGCTATCCTCACATGGTGGATTTGTGGTTTTAGGTTGAGTTTTCTCCCTTTGATAACAAAAGACCTTAAGGTTTTTGAACCAATCAATTCACCAACTTTTTTTTGAATATTTTTACCCCCGAACTACGAGGTTTTGATCCTAATCTTTTTTTAAGATGGTACGTAGGCAATGGGTTCATCCATTCAAACACAAAATGTAAATAAATATGTTTATTCTTTTCTCATCCCTTCAATCATGTTTGCACAAATAAATTTTCACAAAAAAAAAAACAACAACCTTACAACAAATGTGAAAAGGGCTCCCTAGGAGTACCTAGGATGCTTTGGGTGCCTAACACCTTCCCATTGCATAACCAACCCCCTTACCCAGATCTCTGACATTTTTACTAGTTTTTGATTCGATAAAACTTTTAGGTTTTTGTTCGCTTTCTAACCATTCCTTTGGATAAATAGAAGTGCGGTGGCGACTCGACTTGTATGATTTACCTTGGATTTAGTCAATATCTCTAATGGTAACGAATACCCCGCTACAATCACAAGAGTTTGAAGTACTCGTTCGATCAGAAAGAATTGAATATGAGGCAAAAGAAAAGATGGTTGGAATTCTTGAAAGATTATGATTTTGGTTCGAATTATCATCCTGGAAACGCGAATGTTGTAGCTGATGCATTGAGTAGGAAGTCATTGCACATGTCTATCTTGATGATTCGAGAGTTTGAATTGTTAGAGCAATTTAGAGATTTGAGTTTGGTTTATGAAGCGACGTCTTCGTGTGTTAGGCTTGGTATGTTGAAGCTTACGTGTGGCATTCTTGACGAGATTAGAGAAGGTCAGAAGTCAGATGTGAAATTAGTCGATGTTATGACATTGATTAATCAAGGAAAAGGTGGTGATTTTCGGATTGATGAGAATGGTATCATGAGGTGTCGTGATCGAGTTTGTGTTCCGGATGTGGCGGATTTGAGAAAGAGGATTCTCGAGGAAGGGCATAGAAGTGGTTTGAGTATTCATCCTGGTGCTACTAAAATGTATCAAGACTTGAGGAAGAGGTTTTGGTGGCAAGGCATGAAGAAGGATGTAGCGGAATTTGTGTATTAATGTTTGACTTGTCAAAAGTCAAAGATTGAACATCAAAAGCCGTCTGGTCTGATGCAACCGTTATCTATTCCCGAGTGGGAGTGGGATAGTATCTATATGGATTTTGTTTCGGGCTTTCCGAGGACATTGAGTAATTGTGAGGCGATTTGGGTCGTTGTGGACAAGTTGACGAAATGTGCTCATTTTATTCCGATGAGGATGGATTATTCGATGGAGAGACTTGCTAAAATGTACATCGAAAGGATTGTGTGTTTGCATGGAATTCCGTCGAGCATTGTTTCTGATAGAGATCCGAGGTTCACTTCGAGATTTTGGGAAGGTTTGCAAAGTGCTTTGGGCACGAAGTTGCGTTTGAGTTCGGCGTATCATCCGCAAACTGATGGTCAAACGGAGAGGATTATTCAGTCACTTGAAGATCTTTTGAGGTCTTGCATTTTGGAACAAGGAGGAAATTGGGATAGTTTCTTGCCTTTGATCGAGTTTACGTATAACAACAGTTTCCATTCGAGTATTGGAATGGCACCTTTTGAGGCTCTTTATGGTAGAAGGTGTAGAACTCCTTTGTGTTGGTACGAATCGGGAGAGAGTGTTGTGGTTGGACCCGAGTTGATTCAAGAGACTACGGATAAGATTAAGATGATTCAAGAGAAGATGAAGGCTTCTCAGAGTCGTCAAAAGAGTTATCATGATAAGAGGAGGAAAGCTCTTGAGTTTGAGAAAGATGAGCATGTATTTTTTCGAGTTACGCCAATAACGGGTGTTGGTAGAGCTTTGAAGTCGCGAAAGTTGACGCCGCGTTTCATTGGTCCTTATCAGATTTCCGAGAGGGTAGGTGAAGTGGAATATCGGATTGCATTACCACCGTCACTTTCTAATCTTCATGATGTGCTCCATGTGTCTCAATTGAGGAGGTACATTGCGGATCCATCGCATGTTGTTCCAGTAGATGATGTTCAAGTGAGGGATAATTTGACGGTTGATACATCACCTATGCGAATTGAAGATCGAGAAGTGAAGAAGCTTCGTGGTAAGGAGATTGCTTTGGTGAAAGTGATATGGGGCGGAGTCGCCAATGGCAATATTACTTGGGAACTCGAGGATAAGATGAAGGAATCATATCCGGAGTTGTTCGTTTGAGTCGAAAATCTTTTAAGTGGGGGAGAGTTGTAACAACCCAATTTTTAGTATTTATTATACTATTATTATTATATTTTATTTTAATTATTTGGAGTGTTAATTAATTAATTAGTTGTTAGGTAGTATAATAATTGATTATATTAATTAATTTGGTGTGTTAATTAATTATTTACAATAACCAGTTACTCACCGAGCGTTAATCGGTTAGTTGCTTAAAAATCTGTAGTTCTGTTTTACAGTAATCGGTTACTCACCGAGCGTTAATCGGTTACTTGCTTAAAAATCTGTTAATTCTGTTTTACAGTAACCGGTTACTCACCGAGCGTTAACCGGTTACTTGCTCAAAAATCTGTTAATTCTGTTTTACAGTAATCGGTTACTCACTGAGCGTTAACCGGTTACCACTGTTGAAAAATGAAAAATTGAGATTTTAAAAGTTGTATTCGTTTTGAAATGCAATCTAATTGTACGTATTTGATAATTAGCTTATATTTGTGAATGATATACTGTTATGAATGTGTATATGTACTATTGATGGATAATTCATAGAGTTGAATTATGATTGTATGTGAAATGATTAAGATGTTAGGGATGATCTTAATTGCATATTTGTGAATGATATATTGTTATGAATGTGTATATGTACCATTGGTGGATAATTCATAGAGTTGAATTATGGTGATATGTGGAATGTTAAGATGGTAGAGATGATCTTAATTGCATATGTGTTGGTATGTGTGCATTCATTCATGGCATGGTCGGCTTCATAGTGGAAGCGATGAAACTGTGGGTTCACATGGTAGCACATGTTGATCCTTAATTGGAAATAGGCGTGGTAGATGTAGCACACATTGATCCTTAATTGGAAATAGGCGTGGTAGTAGACGGTGATCCTTAATTGGAAATAGACGTAGCACACGTTGATCCTTAATTGGAAATAGGCGTGGTAGTGGCTTTGATCTTGTCCGGATCGGAAGCGTGGCTTGGATTCTAGATATTGAATCGGAAAGCGGTGAAACGTTGGGTTCACATTGAGGTACCGCATGCATAGAGTCACATGTCTTGCATTGAGTCACATTAGAGTTATGTAATAATTGAATGTATGTATTGATGTGATTGTGATGTGTCTTCGAGGTATGGTAATTGAATTTGGTGATGTTTGGATACATAACTTGGTGAAATATGTGATTTTGTGATAATTGTGGTTATGTCTATATTTGAGAATATAGCATTGAATTTTAATATTAACTCCTTGAGTTTTGATGTATGTTAGAAACATGTGAAATAAATGTTGGTTAATATTATTGACATGATTATACAAGGTGTGATGAATTCCGTTAATTCTTGATTTAATCATTGTGCCTTATTATGCTATTTCATAATGATTTGAATTCTCACCCTTTCTGTTTGAATGTTACCTTTACATGGGTATCGTGCAGATACTCCAGAGTAGTATCGCTGAAGTAAGTGGACGGTAGCTCACTCGAGATTAGCAGGAGAGTTTCCGTATTTTAGTTTGAAGACTAGGTAATGAGTCAATGCTCTGGTCATGTAACACTGGGTAGATTAGTAGTATTGAACTCATATCTTATTTGGATAGGCATTATGTTATTACTTGTTTTATTTTATCTTGAGGTGATTATTGAGAGATGATCATGGTATGGGACGTGGATCATTTTTATGAAATACATGAGTATTCATTATTTTCCGCTGCGAACACATGTTTCTTGAATATTCATGATAATTGAAATGTGTTATTTTAAATGACCAGGTGTATTGTATATTGATGATGAATGATGTTGGTTTTTGAAAGCTGTCAGTTTTTGAAAACGTCGATGTGACGCCCTTTTGTTTATATGCGTGCTTATTTACTCTGATTATATGTTAAGTATTTTGGGGTAGAAAAAGGGGTGTTACAGTAAACATATCAAGGATGACTCGTTGAGGAAAAAGAGGTGTATTCATTACCGGTTACTAGGTAAGAATAGCCTATTGGGGAAAATAGGATTTACAACTACCGATTACTGGGCAGAACACCAAAGAGAGAATATCCGTCACCGGCTAAAGTGAATATATCAAGAATAGACTCAAGGGAAAAATATCCATCATCGATTAAGATGAACATATCAAGTATAGATCACCTGGGTAAAAATAGGAATTATATCTATCAGTTACTGGATAGAATACCAAATAGAGAATATTCGTCATCGGTTAGGATGAACATATCAAGGATAGACTCAGAGGGGAAAGTAGGATTTACAACTACCGGTTACTGGGCAGAAGACCGCAAAGAGGAGAAAACCTGTCATCGGTTAGGATGAACATATCAAGGATTAACTCTCTAGGGAATGAAATAGAGATTACAACTACCTTTTTACTGGGTAGAAAACCACAAAGAGAGAATATTGGTCATCGGTTAAAGTGAACATATCATGGATAGACTCAAGGGAAGAATATATGTCATCGGTTAAGATGAACATATCAAGGATAGACTTCCTGAGGAAACGTAAAACGAATCCATTGGGAAAAATACAGGAAGTAGATTACTATTATCGGGTATTGGGTAAAAGTAAAGTACTCGTAAATCTATACCAGTTACTGGGTAATAGACTTTCGGGGGACCAAAAATATCCATCTAGGTAAGAGCTAGAAAGAAACAGTCAAACAAACACTCGACCCGATGAGGATATAACTCAGGGGAGTGGTTCCATCCAGACAATCAACTGGGGAGGAAGCTGAAATAATAATCATCCACGAGGAAATAACTCAGTGGGGAATGAGAAAGGTTAAATTATTTCTGCTTAAGGGGCTGACACTCTATCACTAAAATAAGGTCAAGGTTTAAAAAGGTAGTTGTAATCTCTATTTTACTGACACTCTATCTCTATTATGTAATCAGTGCTTAAGAAGTTTACATACATCTCATTACACTCTATCTCTATTTTACATATATGACATATATGAGATTACACTCTATCACTGCTTAAGGGGAATGAGAAATAATATCACCATAGTAGAGGATCAGAAATAAGGAATCAAATACAATAACATGCATAATGAGATGTCTGATGTATGGATGTATATGATTGATGATTATACTGACAAAACAATCACAAAGAATACAAATGTCACAAATTTGAATCATCGTTACAACACTCGGCTAATCTCGACAGGATGGAAATACCAACTGGAGAAAAATGATGGGGATGAGTTTAGCGATAAATTCATGACCATTAAGTTATGGACAAACTTAACATCAATAAAATCAAAGTCGCCACCGTGCTTTTATTGTATACAAAGGAAAAGGGAAAAGTACGAACAAACCCCAAAGATAATAAGTTTTCAAATCAAAACTAATAAAATGCGAGATTACAGGTAAGGGGGTTGGTTACACAGAGGGAAGGTGTTAGCACACAAAGTGTCTTAGGTACTCTTAGGGAGCCCTTTTTATGTGTGTATGTGTTTGGTATAAAAGATGTTTGCAATAAATAAAGTGTGGGGATGAGAAAAGAATTCATTAATTATATTTTTTGTTTGACAAGACCTTCGGACTTATGCCTACGTACCAACATATAATGAGGGATCAAAACCTCGTAGTTCATGGTATCAATTTCCAAGTGAATTGCTTTTAACAAAAGTTTAATTTTAAAAGAGGCACAAAAGGCCTACAAGAGTTTGAATGAGTGTTAGTTCTTTTTGTCTTTTGAAATTTTAAGTCAATATGATTAGATTCATTTACAAGTTTGATTAAGAAAGAGTTTTAAAAATGCAATGGCCTAAGGCCAAGGTTTCTAATTTTGCGATAAAAAGTCTAAGTTTAGAAATCACAAGCAAAGAAGATTTTAAAAAGAGGGGGAGATTTGAAATTTAAGGTATGGGAGGAGATGAGGAGACTAATCCTAAGCAAAAATTTAAAAGTTGAGAGTTGAAAAGATTTGACCAATGGGATGCAATCCAATAGACAAGAATGTCATATAGGAACCAACTTTTCCTTTGGAATTTAAAATCAATAAATATCAATACACAAGTAGCAAGATGAAGAGCAAGGCATCAAATAAAGACAGCCACATCCAAGCAAGCAACTTCACAGTCTTCTTCTTGATCTTCCCATGCATCATATGACATACTTCTTGAATGGGTTAGAATAAATCATTAGACACAGGTTCAAAATAACATTTGCATCAATACCATATAGCAGATAAACTCAAATGGATCTTTAACACTTGCATCAGATGAAATTTCAATTCCCAATGACTTGGTTTCAGAAATATTGTCATTGGCCAAGTCCTTTTGCATAGGGAATGTTGCCTAATTCTAAGTCCAAAGCTCATATCAAATCCAACAGTTCACACAAACATTTTTTAGGGGTTTTTGTTGTTTATTATGTACTTTAAGGTCCTAAGACCACAAACATAAACAAGTATATACAATCACAATATACGGCTCAAGTGAGCAAAGTCAAAATGACATTAAAATAAACAAGTCAAATGATATGTATAATGGCAAATGATAAATGGCTTGAATTGAAAGTGCATATGGTAAATGACTTGAAATTAAAAGCAATAATAACAAAAGTTAGTCAAATTGTTAGTTGGTTAGAGGTTAGTGAACTTTTGCTTCTTAATTGTTTAAGTCATTCTTTGGAGAACACTCAACCCTCTATTCACAAGCATGGATCCTTGAACCAAGACATCTTTAAAAGGAAGGAAAAAAGGCCAAGTTTTTACATAATACCATGAAATATGGGAGACTTACAATCTCACTTACTAGAATGTTATGCCTTTAGGGTCAAATTTAGCTCTATGTTAAGCAATCGTAATTGGACTTATGTAGAAGTCACAACTATCTGAGGCCGGGCAATAAAAATTTAGGTTCTAATGCATGTTTGAGATTTGTTATAATGAACCAAACTCCTAAAATATACCACACACTAAAAGAAAAAAAGATCAAAGGATGGACCCATCTCATCCATACTTGTATTGGTTCATCTAACACAAGGTTATTGATGAACCAATTAGCCTTAGGATCTTGAGATTTCATTGATCAATGAAAGGGATGGGATCGAATGGGATTGAAGATGAAGAGGGAGGGGAGATGAAACAAACACAAATTGGTCATGGGAGGAATTTTATCAAATTAAAATCATTCATTCATATTGGGAGATGAAATGTACATTTCATCAGTCCCCTAAATCCAATGATTTTAATCCAACAAAAGTCAAATCAACCTTGACCAAGGCCCAAACCCATAATCAAACTTCACAAGTCAATAAAATGGCTCAACCCAATTTATTCACAATTAAATAATTAATAATCAAATTAAAATGCATTAAAATTTAAAAATGTTTAGTCAAAAACCTAAAACCTCTTCAAAACACCAAATAAATGGCCAAGAGATTTATCATAGGTCAAACAAGGTCAAAGGACCTTGGAGAAAAAATTTCATTATTTTTGAAAAGTCAAAAGTATTTTTAAATAATTAAAAATATGCACAAAAGAAATAATATCATGAAAATATCAATATTGATCCAAAAAATAATTTTAATTCAGAAAATGAAAGAGAAAAATATTTGAAATTTTTTGGTGAAAGTCCCATATTTTTTGGATCAATAATATGAATTAATTAAAATAAAGCAATTAAAAGAAATAAACAGAAATTCAAAAAAAAACGTGGACCATCTGATCTCCCTCATTAATTGAGCTGGCAGATCAGATGGATCAGAGCGCGCGTTCCACATATGCCTTGGTCAACTGAGACACACGTGTGGTAATCAGAAGCAACGCCCAAGATTAAAACATTTTAAAAGGATCTTATGGTTGAGATGCTTCCAACATATCATCGGAGCCAGAGCTCTGGTCTTCTTCTCTAGTGGACCTCACCAAATTGGTCCACCTTCAACCATAACCAAAATGAAAAATCAAGACATAGATTTAAAGAAAAAATGCTCAAGAGCTCGAATCTGGCCTCAATTTTTTCCAATTCCAAGTATATGAAAAGATACAGGGAGTTGAATTTTGAGGATCGTGAACTGAGTTGCTTCGATTTGACTTCAAAGCAACTCAATCTTGTTGCCTACAATGGTAGGACTTCAGCAAACCAAAAATCACCAAGAATAGTGGAGAATTGATAAAGAATCAAAGAGAAGAAGTTTATGAAAAATCACCTTCGAGTTGATCTAATTCCACATGATCTTGATCTGGATTTGATTACTTTCTCCTCCTCTTGCTTGCAGAAACCAAATGAGATGAAAAGGGAAGTGAATTTCTGGAGTTTGAACTTCCAAATAGAAGATGAAGTTCAATCTCGATTTCAAGAGAAACCTTCAGAAATTCTATGGCAGTGAGGGTTTGAATTGGTCTAGCAAAGCTTGGGCAAGGTGTTGATGATGAATCTAAAGCCTTAAGCTTGTTTAAATATGTGATGCACTTGATATTTGCACCACTTGAAAATTTGAAAAATTTGGAAACCTTCTTGCATGGGTGCATTGGCAATGATTTGGGCCTTGAGAATGATAAAATACACTTCCCATTCGCGTGTAAAGAGTACTGAATGCATCATGTGTAAGCATGCAAAAGAATTTCATCATTTGAAATCCAATTGCCAAAACACTTTCCATAATAAAGCCATGTGCAAGTCCCTCAATTTTGATACAAATGAGATGATCTTGAATGTTTTGGAAAGGTGAGATCAAGGGGAACAACTTTCATGTTGAACATTTTTTCATTTGAAGCTTGGATCATGATGAATTTTGAGGTGGAAGTCTGAGAAATCAAACATATTTGAAAATTTTCTAAGTCCCAAGTCAAATGTTCACTTCTTCCACCTTGAATAACTTTTTCTATGGACTTCAAATGAGAAAAGATCCTTCATAAAAGTTGTATCTCTTTCATACCTCTTCAAATGTTGTCACCAATTTAACCTCATTTGGATTTGGTATGAAGGAGTTATGCATTTTAGAAGTTGAGGAAAATCACTTGTTCAATGGTATTGGCCCAAAATGACCTATAATGTTTCCTCTTGGCACATGCATTTTCAAGTTGAATTTTCACTTCCTCCAAACATAAATGTTTAAGTATACATCTTGAAGTTGATAATTAAATTTTAATGGATTTCATCTTATAAAAAATTAGCAAGTTATGGTCTTGGGAAGTTGACCTCCAAATTAGGGTTTAGACAAAATGACCTGTAATATTTCATCATAGAAAATGACTTTATAAGCAAAAATAGCTCTAGACCTCAACATGAAATTTGTTTGAAATTTCATTTAGATTAACCTTTCTCTTGGAATCATTTTCATATGACAAACATTGTAGGAGATAGGGTCTAAGGAACCCCAGTTTTGACCAGTTGACTTCCTCTGGTCAACCATCATGAACCAACTTGCTAGCTTGATATTATCTTGACTTTTGGGACTCATGGAGGATCATATATGAATAATATGATGTAATGTGAAGCATCCATTTAAATTTTTTATTAATTGTTGAAGAAGTCACACAAGATACCTAGATGAATTAGGGTTTCCAAGGCAAACAAACTCTAAACTCTTGATGACTTATTGATCAAAATAACATGTGGAGATCATGGGGATCCATATATGATGCTTAGAGCCAATGTAAACCATTTATTGATTAATATCCTTGCATTTAGGGTCCCAAACCCTAGATATGAGCTTGATAGAGCATAGGTGAGCACACACACTACCTATAAAAGAGTTGAACTATACATTGACATATTTTTGGTATTTTGGTTAGTAAAAATAAAGAAAAACAAAGTATGATACAATCCAATGTACTTGGTGATCTCTCCCAATGCAAACCCAATGAATGAGGGGTAAGGAGGATGCCAAGGTGTGATCCCAATGTTAATGCATATGATGAGGTAGCATGAGGGATCTTAGGGTCAAAATTGGGGTCTTACAATGAACATAAGTCATCCATCTATGAATAACTCAAACCCTGGATGGGGAAAGAGAAAAGATCTGCTGAGGACCTGACTTGTCAACTATGCAGGGAATTTTAGGTCAACACCATATCAAATGGGAGACAACCTCGCAAAAGACCACATCAAATACCTCTCAAGAATCAACAATGTCGGGGATCAGAAGTGAACTCTGTCGGGGATCACAAGGGATAAAACTATATGATGGATCCATGCAAACCGTTGAGAGTGTGATCCTACAACTTAGCTAGGGAGGCGATTACAAACTCAGTTGGGGAAACTGACTTGTGGTTGGGAAGGAAAAAGTGACCAAACCAACCGCTTGGGGGAGACTAGCAATGCTTCGCACTTTAGGACTTACCTGTTCTCAAATTGTTGTTGATATTCCTTACTGAAATTGATTACTTTTTAAAGTAATTGCTTTTATTATTTAAGAAAAAATGATTTTTATTTTATTAATTCACATTCAAAATTATCATCATAAAATTCAATTCTTTTTAGCTGGAAAATAAATAATGTAAGAACAAAAAGTGTTCTACAACAGACTCCATGATTTTGATGATAACAAAGGATGAAACCAAAAATGGCACCCTAACGAAAAGTTTCTAAGTGTGCAGGGTTCTAAAGAAAGAAGAAATAAATCTGATGATGTCATCAGATGCACAACAAGATCAGATACAAATTATCAAGTATCAGAAGCATCTAAAGTGGAATCTCGTTTCAAGAAGCTCTGACTCTGGACAAAACTGCAAAGTATCAGAAGCATCTGAACATGAAGTAAAGTCTAGAAGCTCTAACTCTGAACAAATGTCTTCTGTAAAACTCTGATATTTATCAGCGCTATCTGAACTCTCAAGAAATAACATCAGAAGCCAGATCCCAAGATTCTCCAGATACACGAAGACTCTAATCAGATTTGTTAATCATGATGAAGTAACGTTTAAGCCAAGTTAAAGTTCTGCAAATGGATTTCCTCAATTAGAAAGAGACGTTAATCTCCACTTCCAAGAGAGAAGATACTACTTGTGGTAAGTAGTCACTTCTAAAAGAAAAAGTCTCCTGCAGAAGCTATTTATGGAATGGCGTAATTACATCTCATTATCCAGCAGATTTAACTCTACTTCAACTCTATTTCAACACTACTTCAACTCCTATATAAATAGAGAAGAAATCAACTTTCAGTAAGCAAGAAATCACTAGCCAAAACTATACTGAAATTATATCACGCTCAAGAAAAACATCTTTGTTCTTGAAAGATTTTCACTAAGCTTTTGCTTATCAAGTGAAAAATTTGTTCTTAAGTTTGTAATATTTGCTTTCTTAGAAGCACTCTAGATTACACATCTTGTATCTATTTTTATTTGATTTCCTCAAGTGACTCTTTGTAGTCTGTAGACTTGAGAGGACTAAGAGATTTTCTTCTCTCTTAGGGGTTGTTTGTAATCTTTCAAGATTAGTGGATTAAGTCCTTGTTGAAGGCGAAATCACCTTGGCCGGGTGGACTGGAGTAGCTTTGTGTTATAAGCGAACCAGTATAAAATCATTGTGTGATTTCATTTTGCAAAAGCGCTTATTTTTCAAACAATTCAAACCCCCCCTTTCTTGTTTTTCTCACCTTCAAATAAGAGTAGAAACAATCGGATAAAAAGCCCAACTTTATTTAATAGAATGGTAGTCTGTAAATGACAAGACTCTATGGATCTTTTACAAAAGTTGAAAAATGGTAATTTAAATGGAAAATGGCTACATTGAATACAATGATCACTAATCCTTCTACCAACTTCAATATCCGCTGCGCTCTTGGCTTCGGTTGAGAATGATGAATCAGAACCGGCTGACTTGCTCAAAACTGCCCCATTGGCTGGGAGTCAACCGAATGCAGTTACTTGCCATAATCCCTAATTTTTGCATAGATTTCCCCAAGGTGGGGTACTCAATCTATCGAGATAAATTTTCTATTTTTTGTCTCTAATTTTTTCCTAGATCACCCTTTCGGGTTTTCAATCCACCGAGACACTCATTTTTGCCTAAGTCGCCCTTTCGGGTTTTCAACTTAGCGAGTTGTTCTTTTCTTTTTATGCGAAGTATTTCTTGACTGCATCAACATTTATAGGACGTGTGAACTCTTCACCATCCATAGTTGTAAGAATCAAAGCACCGCCTGAAAAGGCTCTCTTAACAACATATGGGCCTTCATAATTAGGAGTCCATTTTCCCCTAGCGCCAGGCTTGAGAGACAAAATCTTCTTGAGCACAAGGTCCCCTTCTCTAAACACACGAGGTCTGACTTTCTTATCAAATGCCTTCTTCATTCTTTATTGGTATAACTGACCATGGCACATGGCAGTCAACCTCTTCTCTTCAATCGAATTCAGCAGGTCATATCTGGTATGGCACCATTCAGCTTCTATCAACTTGGCTTCCATCAAGACACACAATGATGGTATCTCAACTTCCATGGGGAGCACAGCTTCCATACCATAAACAAGAGAGAAAGGGGTTGCCCCTGTTGAAGTGCGGACGGATGTACAGTATCCATGCAAAGCAAATGTGAGCATCTCATGCCAACCTTTGTAGGTCACAACCATCTTCTGAATGATCTTCTTGATGTTCTTATTCGCAGCTTCAGTAGCCCCATTCATCTTGGGTCTGTAGGGAGAAGAATTATGATGTGCAATCTTGAAGTCTTTGCAAAGAGCTTCCACCATGTTATTGTTCAAGTTCGATCCATTATCAGTAATGATCTTACTTGGCACACCATACCGGCATATAATTTTATTCTTGATAAACCTTACAACAACTTGCTTGGTTACGTTCGCATACGATGTTGCTTCAACCCACTTTGTGAAGTAGTCAATAGCCACTAGAATGAAACAATGTCCATTCGAATCTTTAGGATCAATCATGCCAATCATATCAATTCCCCACATGGAGAAGGGCAATGGAAAGGAAATAACATTCAAAACTGTCGAAGGAACATGAATGTTATCTGCATAAATTTGACACTTGTGGCATTTTTTCACAAACTTGCAATAGTCAGATTCCATTATCAGCCAATAGTAACCTGCTCTCAACATCTTCTTAGCCATAACATGTCCATTGGAGTGAGTATCAAAGGAACCTTCATGGACTTCAGTCTTCAATAAGTCTGCTTCATGTCTATCCACGCATCTAAGCAGAACCATATCGAAGTTTCTCTTATAAAACACATCACCATTCAGGTTGAAGTTGCCATCCAATTTTCTCAAAGTCTTGTTATCTTTCAAAGATGCCCCAGGCGGGTAAATTTGACTTTGGAGAAAAAACTTAATATCAAAATACCAAGGCTTCTCATCTTTGACCTCTTCAACAGCAAACACATGAGTTGGCCTATCAAGACGTATCACAATCAAATTAGGAACTTCATTCCAGAATTTCACCATAATCATTGAAGCCAATGTTTCAAGAGCATCTGCCATCCGTTTTTCATCTCGAGGGATATGATAAAACCCAACCTTTATAAAGAAAGTTGAAATCCTCCTCCCATAATCTCTATATGGTATCAAACGGGGTTGATTCGTCTCCCATTCACCTTTTATCTGATTTACAACCAAACTTGAATCTCCATAGATGTCAAGATACTTGATTCTGAGATCAATGGCCTCTTCCAGCCCTATAATGCAAGCTTTATACTCAGCCATATTATTTATACACTTGAAAGTCAACCTAGTTGTAAACAGAAAATAAGTGTCCTGAGGAGTAATAATCACTGCCCCAATGCCATTACCATATTAATTAACAGCTCCATCAAATACCATGCCCCAACGGGAACCAGGTTTTGGCCCTTCTTCAAGCAATGGTTTATCACAATATTTCATTTTCAGGTACAAAATCTCTTCATCAAGAAAATCATACTGCACTGGTTGATAATCTTCAATAGGTTGGTGAGCCAAATGGTCAGCCAAGACACTCCTTTGATAGATTTTTGAGATCGATATTCAATATCATGCTCAGATAACAACATCTGCCAACGGGCAATCCTCCTAGTTAAAGAAAACTTCTCAAAATGTATTTTATTTGATCCATTTTGGATATCAACCAAGTAGTATGATTCAACATATACTGGCGCAGACGCTTAGCAGCCCAAGCCAATGCGCAACAAGTCTTTTCTAGCATAGAATACCGAGTCTCGTAGTCAGTGAATTTCTTACTGAGGTAGTAAATTGCATATTCTTTCTTTCCAGTTTCATCTTTTTGACCTAGAACACAACCCATAATCTCATTAAGCACAGTCAAATACATGATCAAAGGTCTTCCTTCAACAGAAGGAGACAAAATTGGAGGTTCAAGAAGATATTCTTTGATACTGTCAAAAGCTTTTTGGCAATCCTCGGTCCAATCACAAGATTGATCTTTCCGAAGAAGCTTGAATATAGGCGCACATGTGGCAGTCATATGCGATATAAATCTTGAGATATAATTCAAGCGGCCAAGAAATCCTCTGACTTGCTTCTCAGTTTTGGGCGCAGGCATCTCTTGTATTGCTTTGATCTTGGAAAGATCAACTTCAATACCCTTCTCACTGACAATAAATCCCAACAACTTACCATAACGAACACCAAAAGTACATTTATTGGGATTCAAGCGGAGATTGTACTTCCTTAAACGCTGGAATAATTTCAACAAATGCTCAACATGTTCTTCTTCATCACTTGATTTGGCAATCATATCATCAACATAAACTTCAATCTCTTTATGCATCATATCATGAAAAAGAATGGTCATAGCTCTCTAGTACGTTGCACCAGCATTCTTTAAACCGAAAGGCATCACTCTATAGCAGAATATTCCCCAAGGCATAATGAATATGGTCTTATCCATATCTTCAGGTGCCATCTTGATTTCATTATAACCGGAAAATCTATCCATAAATGAAAAGACTTTGAATTTAGTTGTATTGTCTACCAACATGTCAATGTGTGGCAGAGGGAAATCATCTTTCGAACTGGCTTTGTTCAAATCTATGTAATCAACGCACATACAGACTTTTCCATCCTTTTTTGAAATAGGAAGAATGTTGTCCACCCACTACGAATATTCAGAGGTAACAAGAAAACCAGCATCAATCTGCTTCTGCCTTTCTTCTTTGATCTTTACTACCTGTAGCACCTCAAATTTGCACCTCCCATTTTGTACATACATTTTCATTTTTAGGTCATAAGCATTGCATTGTCCATTGCATAGTCTATCAAGTCATCAGTCAAGACTGGTCAGGAGATTCAGTTGTGCAAGTAAGCAAGTGCATTTTCTATGGAATCAAAGCCCTAGGGTTGGTCCAATGAGTTCATATGATTCAAGGATCATTTTGAAGTGGTTTGGCCAAAGATTGGAGGCTCAGAGCTCATCAGTCAATGTACAATTCATCTAAAACCCTAGAAAGTCAACAGAAGTCAACTGTCAGTTCAACCATGGATTTGAAGGTGGGAGATGGTTAGAGATACCTTATTCATGTGTAAACAAGTCTCATTTGACATTTCAAACATCAATATTGAAGGATTTGAGGTCAGATCAAAACTTTCCAAAAATAGCAGGTGACCTGTAATTTGAAATTGCCAAAAATGGAAAGGTTTTCAACTCAAGATTACATCATCAAGGAAGCTTCAAATGAAATTTTGTCCAACATGAAAGTTGAAGATATTTCTCTCCCATTTCCAAAAAGTCCAAGATCATGAATTTCTCATGTGTGGTTGAAGAGATATGGATCAATCATGGCCAAGGGTGACTTGAACTTCAAACATGCATAACTTTCAAACCAAATGTCCAAATTAAGTGGTTCTTTTTGCATTGTTCATGTCTTGACATATACTTTCTAAAACATACATCACATGCCATGCATTCTCATCACATATTTTTTTTGGAAAATCACTTGATTTTGGAGGGAAAAATTCAAGTTTGAATTTGGTTCATTGTTTGAACATTCTACCACTTGCATTGGCTCCAAATGACATTTCAAGTGAATTAGAATGCAGCTCGTGTACTGTTCCATTGATTTTTCCATGCATAAGGTGAAATGCTAAATTGGCATGTGCACTCTCATTTTCCCTAATTCCAATTACCAAATGCTTAAACATGATTAGCAGCATGATTAGGAGGGAGTATAAGAGGCAAAGCATAATTGTTTCTGCATAATCACAATCACAATTCAGATCTAGATCCAAGTTTCACAAATTTTTCTCTCAAAAATTTCTCTCAATTTCTTCACATAGCATCCATTTCTCTTGATCAATTCATCATCTGGAGGTATTATGGAGTATGTTTGAAGCAAGAACCATAACAATTCATGCAGATTTGAAGCAGCTCGAAGCTTGCATTCAACAATGGTGAAATCTGGTTTTGGAGAGATCAAGCATGATTAAGCCTGCATTCCTCATCCAATCAACTCCACAAACACTTTGGAAGATCTGTTTGAGCTTTTCAAGGCCTGGATCTGCTGAATTCCAAAGCTGCTTCTCCAAGAGGTTAGAAATCGAATGTCTCAATTCTTGAAATGATTAGGATGTTGTTATAGATCTTTGAACGCTGGTGAAACTGAGCTTCGAATCATAAAATTCCATGTAGAATTGAATTAGTTATAGTGATTTAAAGTTTGACGTGTGATTCTCCATTTGCTCGATTTGCTTGATATATGTTGAATGAGCCTTAGCCATGCCTGGATTATTGTTGTATGTTGAAAGATCTATCCATTGATGTGTTTAATTGCCATTTCTGAGAGAATTGTTCTTGAGCACGATGAACACGATGAAGGTTGATGAATATTTTCCAGAAATGTGCGTTTGATCTTTCAAATTGCTTTTCATAAGTTCTGCATGTGTTTTTTGGAATGGAGCGCATGTACTGGTCCAGTTGGCATATGCGTGGCAAATTGATTGGATAACATTGTTTTGCCTTGCCACGTCTGTTTAATGAAACGCGGAGTTTCATGTGTAGCGCGCTCATTTTAAATGTTGGCTCCCCTTCGATTCCCAGCCGATGCAGATTTTCAAATGCCATGTACATTATTTGTTTTCCCTCCGTACCATTTCCACATGCTTGCATCATGTTTTTTTTATTTTTTCTTTCACTTCCAAAATTCATATCTGATTAAATAATGCTCCAAAAATGATGAGATTTTTTGCATTAGATCACATTTTGTTTCTAGTTTTTTTTTATTATTTTTCCCCAATTTTTGCATGGATGGAAAATTAGTTCGCCTAGGGTTTGTGTACATGTGTTCATTTTGTGCTATACCTTACCATATCTTTTGTGAAATGATGGTTGTTTATCCAATGCTCATGAAATTTTGCATGCTTAAACTAGACTCCTTGATAGACATTTTGGTGTTGAGTTTGCATTTTTATCAATTGCCATTACTGAGATATGATCATGTGAATGTAGGTGTGACAATGTGTGTCATACCTTTGCTTGCTCAACTTGATTAATTTGTTTGCCATGCCAAATGAATTCCAAATGATGTGATTTTTTGTATGATGATTCTTGTGGATGTTGTGAATGCTCATCATTTTTCGTGGAATTTTTGGATTGATTTCTGATTTGATTGAGATTTTTCATGATGGATGGTCATGTTTGAGCTTTTGAATGGCATTGATTTTCATTTGTTTGTGAAATGCTTATGGTCTATCCTATGGATGTGAAATTTTGCACACTAATTCTAGACATGTTGAAGGTTGTTTTGGCTTTGGTTTGAGGTTTTTACCAATTACCATTTCTGTTTTAGGCTTGTGCTAAGTTGGTGTGACATTTGGTGTCACATATGTGCTTGATTGTGTTTGCCTTAGCTTATGCAATTTGATTACCATGCTTAATCTTGTCCAAATGCCCTAATTTTTTTTGTGTGATGATCATGTTGTATGTTATGTTTATCCATGAATTTTCTTGAGATTAATTGAATCATTTTTGAATTAAGGTGCATTTGTTCATTCTGATGTCACAATGTGCTTTCAACTTGCATACCTTGCCATGTTTGGTTTGTGAAATGAATTTGGTTGATGATATTGATATGGGATCTTTTGGATTATGTTCTTAATTGATTGATGTTGATTCATGTTGAATTTCATGTTCTGTTTTGGATTATTTCTCCATCTTTGACCCTAGGCCTTGCCCTAGTGGTTTGTGACTCACAGTTGAGTTTTGATTTCAGGTTAAGAAGCACATTGCTATGATGGGAATTGATTCACTTGCTTGAGTTGACTAATTGGTGGATTTTGACTAAATTTGAGTTGTTTTATAGGTTGATGCCAAGTCATTTGTGTTGTGCACATGGGCTTGTGGCTCACATTGCTTGCTTATCTGTCTGATTGATTGTGTGACTGTCTGTTTGACTTTTTGACTTGTATACTGATTGAGTTAGATTTTTTTCAGGTACATAAGTTGCTTAAGTTCTTTTGAACTTGCTTTTGCTTTTGCTTGGTTGCTTAACCATTTGAGGTATAACTCTCTGACTTCATGTAGTCTGGAAGACCTGTCCTGTTACTTGGGCAGGCACCTGTCTGAAGCCCTCCTTAAGAGGTAATGCTTGTGTTTGTTTATTTTTGTGCCAAGCCGAAAAAGACCTCTATGAGGCAATTGGCAGATAAAAGAGATGTGTAATCCATCTCCTGCTATTCAGTGTGTCATCCCCTTTGCTCACGCACCTTGTGTTGATGCATTGTGGATATTAACCCAAGATCTTTGTTGAGTCAGTCATATGTGGAGAAGAGTTCCTACTTTCTGAACTCCCACACTTTCATTTGTCTGAAGCTCTCCCAGGCCAGGGATAAGAGCTGTGAGGTCTTACCCTCACTTCCCATTTCATCTGCTTCACCCTAACTCTCAATGTTAGGGTTAAGAGCTAGCATCACCTTGATACAGTGGCTTGTTTGTTGAGGTTGACATGACCCCTTGACTAAAGCCTAGCCTTGTGTGAGCCCACTTTGTTTGTATATAGTGTGTGCTAATTGTGTGTATGATTGGTTTGCCTGTGCTGTTTAGGATAGCTTGCTCCCTATGCAAGTTAGATAGAAACTTCAACCTAGGACCATGGTGAATTTGCATGATAACTATTAGGCTCGAGTTAGTCTCCCTTCTAGTTTTTCATTTCCCAGTCTCTGGTTAGGTTAGAAGTTCTTTCCCTGTGTAGGGGAACTACGTCGCCCTGATCCTCATACCAGATGAGGTACGTAGGCAGGAGATGAGCTGATCTCTCCGGGCGCCCTTTTTCTTTTTCAACCCCTTTGTGTGTGTTGGGAGTCTGACGTAAGTCCAGCGATTGGCAGTTGGTTTCCTGTGTCTTGTTTGCTTGTTGGAGTCTGACATAAGTCCAGCGATTGGCAGTCGGTTTCTTGTGTGTGTGTTTGTTGGTTCGGAGTCTGATGTAAGTCCAGCGATTGGCATTCGGTTTCCAGGTTTGCCTATTTGTTTGGAGTCTGACATAAGTCCAGCGATTGGCAGTCGGTTTCCTGTGTGGTTTTGTTTTGCGTGCGTTAGCCGAGCTACGAGTGCTCGGATTCTTCTTTAGTCCGAGAAGATACGTATGCATAGGATGCGATATCCTAGCGAGCACGTTTTCCCCTGTCCGAACTACGTCGACTCTGATGTCTGTGCCTGACAGACTACGTAGGCCCAGGATGCGATATCCTGCCGAGTTAGTTTCTTTTGTCTTTCTTGTGTCTCTTTTCAGCCTTGTGTGCAGTTTGTGAGCAGTTTCTAGCAACCTTTATCCTTTCTTTTGTGCGTGGATCCCGTCGAGTACGACGGATGCGTAGGGGTGCTAATACCTTCCCTTCGCATAACCGACTCCCGATCCCATCTCTCTTTGGTCGCGAGACCATGTCTTTCCCAGGTTTACTTCGAGCGTTTCCTTTCCCTCCTTTGGGATAAATAACGCACGGTGGCGGCTCTGTTGTTTTGTTTTCCCGCCGGTTTTTCGCGTAATGCGACACTACCATATCAGGATGAGTTCTCCTCAACTTCTGCTTGATCGGCGGGCATTCTGGCTTCAATGGAAATCTATGCTTCACAATTTCATAATCCAAACCAGGCATGTCTTGATAGGACCAGGAAAACACATCTGAATATTCTTGAAGAAGATCAATCAACCCCTTCTTAGCCTCTAGACACAGTTGAGACCCAATCTTGACTTCCTTCAAATCATCTTCGGAACCCAAGTTGACTAGTTCAACCTGCTCTTCAAATGGATTAATGGATTTTTCCTCGTGCTCAAGTAAACGAGACAATTCATTAGATACTTCTTCATCATTAGTCTCTTCCTCAGCCTCAAACACAGGAAAATCAAAGTTTGGAGAGGGAGTAGGATTATTTTATTCAATGGGTTTGGGAACCAACCTGCATAACGATTTGATATTTTGATTTTAGAAAAGTGAATTGTGACCAAATATTATGCAGATGGACATTTATTATTTATTTATTTATGTTTTTTGTGATTACCATTTTTCAGAAAAGCAAAGAGTAAAAATAAAACATCATAGATGTGGATGAATAAAATTGCATTTTATTAATGATAATTGGAATGCCTAACAATGTTCACTTCTCCCTTAGGCATATGAGAATGATTTTTCTTAAAAAATGAAAAAAAATTACTTAGAGCAGTGAACAATAATAGGAATATCAACGGCAACCCAATTGTTGCAAGTTTGGCCATGCGTCACAAAGTTGGCGCAATCTTCGTCTTCATCATTCTTGATCACAACAGCTGAGTGTTGCTCGTTACCATGAATGAACCCTCCACTGCGGAAACTTGGTTGCACGTCTTCATCTCTTACATTAAACGACCTTAGTTGAAATCCCAATCCGACCCTATTCTTGTTTTCAGCAATTTCTACCACACGACCCTACTGATCATTGATTCCTGTCTCAATAGATTTCTAAGAATCCTTCAAACAAGACATGGGTGCCCCAGTCTTCTTCACTTCAACAATAGACAAGGCTTGGAACGGAGTTCCAACCTCCTCCTCAGCTTCAACATACGAAAAGGACGACAAATGGCTCACTAAGAGCGCCTTCTCTCCATCAACAACGACGAGCTTGTCGTTCTTCACAAATTTAAGCTTTTGGTGTAGAGTAGATGTCATTGCTCCAACTTCATGAATCCATGGCCTTCCCAATAAACATCTATAGGCCGGGTGAATATCCATTACTTGGAAAGTAATCTGAAAATCACTCGAACCTATCTTGACGGGAAGGTCCACTTCACCAATGACGGTTTTTCGAGAACCGCCGAACGCCTTGACAATCACACCACTATACCTCATAGGGGCCCCTTGATAAGAGAGTCTGGATAGGGTTGACTTTGGAAGCATGTTCAAAAAGGAACTGGTATCTACCAACACATTGGACAGAGAATCCTCCTTATAATTCATCGAAATATGGAGTGCTAGGTTGTGATTTATGCCTTCCTCGGGAATCTCTTCATCACAAAAGCTCAGATTATTGCGAGAAGTTATGTTAGCCACAATATGGTCAAACTGATCCACCGTAACATCGTGTTCGACATATGCTTGCTCTAGTACTTTCTGCAATGCTTCTCTGTGTGCCTTAAAATGCACCAACAGAGACATCACTGAAATTTTTGACGGGGTTTGGAACAGCTGCTCTACCACGTTAAACTCACTCCTCTTAATCAATCGTAATACCTCATAATAATTGGTAGGCTTCAGCTTGCTGGATTCACTAGACTGACACACTGGAGCACTAACTGGATTCATCACAGGCACATCCACCTTCTTACTAACTGAAACACCTTTTGCCCCCTTCAGAAAGACCGGACTGAAAACACGACCACTACGGGTCACTTTTGTAATATCAGCTATATTCACCACAGAATCTGCTACAGGCAACAAAACCTCTTGACCATTCTCCACCATTGTGGCGTTATACTGATAAGGCACAACTTTATCGGATGCATACAGGACAGGGTCCGCTAACCGTATTACCAACGGTGATACTGATCTATTAATGATGTTGTTGTTGCTGCTATCAAACTGAATTACTACCTGCTCGGGGGTCTTGAACACAGGAACAATTACATTCACATCATCCCCCAAGTGACGGGATTGGAAAATTTGGATAAGACCTTCATCCATTAACCTCTGAATATATCTCTTGACAATAACACATCCTCGAGGGTTCACACTTCAGATTGCACAACAATCATGGTCATGCTCACATTCACTAACCATACAAATATCCTTATGCATTCTTACTAAGGATCTTCTGATAAAGAGGACATCATAAATCTTGAACTCCCTAGGACAACCATCTACCATGTTGACTGAAGCATTACCATGAGCAGGAAAAGGATTAGCTTTCACATTAGGCACACGGTCCTCAAAGGACACCATCCCACTCTTCACAAGCTTTTGTACCTCATACTTCAACGGGTAGCAATTCTCAATGTCATGGCCAGGGGATCCCTAGTGAAAGGCACAACGGAGTTCAGGCTTGAACCACTATGGAAGTGGCTCGGGAATTTGGGGTGGATTTCAGGGTTGAAGTAGGTTCTTGAGAACCAAGGATGGATATAATTTGCCGCATGACATAGGAATGGGGTCAAAAGAGACCTTATTCCTCTCAAAGTTTTGTTGTTGATTATTGTTATTGTTATTGTTGTTGAAGTTGGTTCTTTGTTGTGGTTATTGTTGACTTTGTTGTTGTTGAATTCGAACAGATTGATTGTTGGAATTGTTGGAAAACACGGGAATTACTGAAGAAACTTGATGTTGATGCTGACACGGTTGAGAAATCCTTCTGACATGAGGCCTCATCTGCCTCCCCACAGATACTGAATTGGTTTCTCCTTCCTTTCTTTTGGAGAAACCACTCCCATACTTCTTACTGGACGACGCTTCTTCCTTGGACAGGCGTCCTTCACGGGCTCCCTCTTCTAACCTCATCCCCATTTTTACCATTTTGGTAAAGTCACTAGGGGAACTAGCAATCATACTTTCATAATAAAACAAACTCAAGGTATTAAGGAAAATCTTTGTCATCTCTTTCTCTTCCAATGGAGGATTAATCTGAGCAGCAAGTTCCCTCCACCTCTGAGCATACTCTTTAAATGTCTCCTTATCCTTCTGAGACATAGACCTCAGTTTGTCTCTATCAAGCGCCACATCCACATTATACTTGTACTGCTTAAAAAAAGCTTCGCCCAAATTGTTGAAAGTACGAGCACTTGCACTGTCCAACCCCATATACCATCTCAGAGCAGCACCAGTCAAACTGTCTTGAAAGTAGTGAATCAGCAACTGATCATTATTAGTTTGAGTTGACATCTTTCTGGCGTACATAATAAGGTGGCTAAGTGGACAAGTATTTCCCTTATACTTTTTAAAGTCAGGGACTTTGAACTTCATCGGGATCTTCATATCTGGCACTAGGCAAAGCTCAGCAACACTCTTCCCAAACAGGTATTTTCCTCTCAATGTTTTCAACTCCTTTCGCAGCTCAAGGAACTGATCCTTCATTTTATCCATCTTCTCATATACGTCTGGACCCTCAGATGGCTCAAAATGGTATATGGTGTCCTCAACAAGAGGCAAAGTATGAACAACTAGTGGAGGCACAGACATGATCGGGCTAGATGCCGGCGTAGAAGCAAAGGTAGGTGCAAACCCTTCAGGCATAAAATTTGGTGACATTCCCCACGGAAATCTGGCAGGCATAGACAGTCCAGATTGGCTAGCAGCAACGGGGATAGCCGAGTTAGAAATCTCGGAAATGACAGTCCTCTAGGGAGGAGTTACGGGAGTTGGTGAAGACTGATTCTGCACAACAAGAACAAACTCCATCATGGCGGTCAGTCGTGCAATCTCATCCTTTAGTTCTCTATTTTCTTGTTCCAAATGCTCCATGATCTTGGGTTGATTGGCATGAGTGTTGTATCGGTGAGTCAGCTTGGCTGGAGCATAGAAGAATAACTGATAAGACATCTGGCAGAAGAAAACCTGTTATACAAATGATGCATGAAATGCAATGTTTTTGTTCATTTTTATTTTCAAGGAACATATGAAGTTTTATTTTCAAGTATTAAATAATAACAATAGTAACAATTTCATTGACCATAAAAATCTCTTTTATTCATAAAATTTGGAAGGATTACACTGAGTACAATTTCAGAAACCAAAGTACAAATACAAGAGAAAAGGAAACTAATCATCGTAAGGATCCCTTAGCAACAATGTCAGATGACCTGGCTGCGGGCGTGTATTTCCTTCGAATACGTCAAATCTCGGTCTCAAAAGATGTCTATATCTGAGCCTTCTCAAGGACAAGCTGATCAACAATCTTCTTCCAAGCACCGGAAGGTTGAGGCATACTAGAGGAAGATGGACCCTCTGGCTCTCTTTGTCTCTTCACTACGCGGTCTTTAAGAAGTTCAATAAGCGTATCTTTGTCCTTCGACTCAAGCTGTAACTCCTTATGCTCTCGACTCAAAGCATGGAACCACTCTTCCCACATATATCTTTCTTGCTTCATCTTAGTGAGTGCTTCTTCCTACTCCTCTATATCTTGGTTAGGGAGAGTTGATGGCCCAGCCACAACCAAAGACATAGGTCTCTCGCAAGCATAACGACATCTTCAACTCCAAAGCTCTCTTTTTCACCCAAATAGTGTAAGCTTCCAAAGCCACACAGTTGCACGGACCAAGCTCGGATCTTCCTTTCCTATGCATATTATGCCAAGCGTGTATCATTTTCTGCTTCAGATGTTGGATATCTTTACCCTCTTGAAATAAAAGACCTTTTAACTGAGTGTTATTAGGTTTGTCTCTCAAGGGGAACCCAAGTTGACGATGAGCTAAAGCAGGGTTGTAGTTGATTCCTCCTTGTGTACCAATGAGGGGAACATTAGAGAATTCACCACAACTGTTAATAATATACAAGCTATCAATGCAGAATCATACCAAATAATATCATCATTAGTGATAGACATGAGTCTCTGAGACCAATGTAGATATTCTTTGTTCTCCAAGAAATTAGGCGTTTGAGGCAAGTGTGAAATAAGCCACTTGTACAGAAGAGGAACACTTCATACAATAGTCCCACCACCTTTAGAATTCCTCAAATGCAAAGAGAAGTAAATATCACATAACAGTGTAGGTACATGATTCCCAATCAAGAAGATTCTAATGGCATTAATATCAACAAAACCGTCAATATTAGGGAACAAAGCTAAACCATAAATGAGTAACACAAAAATAGCTTCGAACGCATCCATACTACCGGCTTGAGCAAAGAAAATAGCTTTCCCTATGAGGAACTTAGAATTCAACTCAAATATTCCTCCTGTCTTCACCCAATGAGACTCAATCTCAGACTTCTTCAGATGAAGAGATTCATCTATGATATGAGATCTGGGAATCTCCTACAATCCACTAAAAAGCACCTTGTCAGAAACAGGTATTCCCGAGAGATGGACATACTCCTCTAACGTATGCATAAGCTTATAATCGGGAAAAGTGAAGCAACACACTCAAGAGTCCTTCAACCATATTAGTAGATAACACATATAGAAGCTTCCCATTACATTTCTTGAAGTCCAAGGGATCTAATATAAAGGTGTAAGACCCTAATTTTGACCCTAAGATCCCTCATGCAATTTCATCATAAGCATTGGCATTGGGATCATGCCTTGGCATCCTCCTTACCCCTCCTTCATTGGGTTTGTTTTAGGAGAGATCACCAAGCACTTAGTGATTATATCATACTTGTATTTTATCATTTCACTAACCAAAATACCAAAAATATGTCTTTGCATTTGTCTAACTCTTTTGTAGGAAGGCATTGATCTCAATTGATTCATCAAGTTCACATCTAGGGTTTGAAACTCTCATGAACAAAGAGCACAACCAAGAATTGATTCAAGAATGGTTATGAACATCATATATAAGTCCCAATGATCTCTACATGTTATATTGATCAAGTTTTCTTCAAGAGTTTGAGGGTGATTTGCCTTGGAAACCCTAGTTTGACTGGCTATCTTGAGTAACTTCTCCAACAAGCTATCTCACCAATTGATCAAATTTATCAAGGTACACTTCAAAATTCATCATCTTATGTATATATGATCTACCATAAGCCAATAAATTCAAGAGAATTTGAAATTAGCAAGTTGGTTGATGGTGGTTGGCCAGATGAATTCATCTAATCAAAACTAGGTCTCCCTAGACCCTATCTCCTACAATTTTCACCATATGAAAATTATCAAAAGATAAGACTTACTCTAAATCAAATTCTAAACAACTTTCATGTTGAGACCTAGAGCTATTTTTGCTTGTAAAATCATTTTATATGTTGAAACATTATAGGTCTTTTTGTCTAAACCCTAATTTGAAAGTCAACTTCCCAAGGCCATAACTTGCTCATTTTTTATGAGATGAAAGATTTCCAAGTTTCATAATCAAATTCAATGTGTCTACTTCAACTTTTATGTTTGGAGGGGGAGCTAATTCAACTTTTTTGAGCATGTGATATGAGGCTACATTATAGGTCACTTTTGATCTATACCATTGATCAAGTGATTTTTCCAAACTTCAACAATGCATAACTCTATCATTTCGAATCCAAATGACATTAAATTTGTGACTAATTTGAAGGTCTTTGAGAGGGCTACAACTTTTATGAAGAGATGTTTCTCATTTGAAGCTCATAAAAAAAGTTAAGCAAGGTGGAATGTTGAGACATATGGCTTGACACTTAGAAAAATTTTGATATGTCAAAACTTTCCAAACTTCCACCTCAAATTTCTCCAAGTTCCAAGCTCCAAATGAAAAAGTGTTGAACATGAAAGTTGTTCCTCTCAATCTCACCTTTCCAAAGACTTCAAATTCATTCATTTTGGACCATAAATGCATAGGTTGCACATGGCTTAAACAGAGTGACATCACTTGGCATGAATCAAGCTTCAAACATCAATGTGCATTTTCCTTGCAATCCAAGCCTACTTCAGAGCATCTAATCTTCAATTTTGGACCTCAAGCTATCATTTCATGGGCCTATGCGCGCCCATGCACCATTACATCACCATTTGCCAAAATTGGAAAGTGAATGTGAGTGTGCAATTATCAACCATTCCAACTATAAATAGAGCTTCAATTACTCAGAAATTCACACACAATCGCGCCAGCTTTGACCCCCCATTTCAAACCCTCAATTCTCAAAGGATAAGCCTGAAAAATTCTATTGAATTTGAGCTTGAATCTCCACTATTTTGGAATTCAATTCTCCAGGAAGCCATTGCTTCTAAACCATTTAATCCTTCTCCTACAAGCAAGTGGAGTGAGTCCAAGCATAACCAAGATCAAGATCCATCGAATCCAGACCTACATTGAAGGTATTTCTCAGAAATTTTGAACTCTTCGATTCTCTCAAATTCTTGCTCAATTCTATTGATTCTTTGGTTGTCTGAAGTCCTACCAATGTAGGCAAGAAGATTGAGTTATTTTGAGGTCAAATCGAAGCAACTTAGTTCATGTACCTCAAATTTCAACTCCACATATCTCTCAATATACTTGGAGTTGGAATTAATGGAGGTCAGATTCGAGCTCAGTGCCATTTTTTCTTCAAGAACATGTCCTTATTTTTCATTATGGTGATGGTTCATGGTGGACCAGTCTGGTGAGGTCTACCGGAGAAGATGACCGGAGCTTTGGCTCCGGCGATGAGTTGGCTAGCTTTGAACCACATGATCCGTCCCTCACGTTTTATTCTTGATCGTTGGTGTTGATTACCCAGGTTGCAGTGCTGTTGACTCAAGTAAATGTGGAACGCATGCTAGGGACCATCAGATTTGCCACCTCAATTAATGAGGAAGATCTGATGGTCCACGTAATTTAGATTTTCTGAAATTTTATTTTAATTGCATTTTATTCAATAATTCATATTAAATTCAATATTGATCCAAAAAATATGGGACTTTCACCAAAAAATTTCAAATATTTTTCTCTTTCATATTCTGAATAAAGATTATTTTTTGGATCATTATTAATATTTTTCACGAATTAATTGATTTTTATTTTGTTTTTAATTGTTTAAAAATATTTTTAAATGTCCAAAAATTATGAAATTTTTTCTCCAAGGTCCTTTGACCTTGTTTGACCTATGATAAATCTCATGGCCATTTCTTTGGTGTTTTGATGAGATTTTAGGAATTGGACAAAACATATTTAATTTAAATGCATTATTTTATTATTTTTAATTGAATAAATGCACATTAGATTTTGTTGACCATTTGTATTGACTTGTTTGAGTTTGCTTATTGTTGTTGGGCATTGGTCAAGGTTGATTTGACTTTGTCAAATTAATATCATTGGATTTAGGGGATTGATGGAATGTACATTCCATCTGCCAAAATGAATGAATGATATTAATATGGTAAAAGTCCTCCTTTGACCAATTTGTGATTTCATTCATCCCCTTCCCATTTCATCTCACTCCTCTTCTTAATTCATTCATTTCATTTGGCCTATGACATCTCAAAGTCCTAATGCTAGTTGATTGAAAAATTGACATCAGTATGGATGAGATTAGGCCACACCTTTTGCATATTTTTTTTGTGTGGTATGTTTCATGAGCATAGTCCATTATATTATGTCTCCAACATCCATTAACACCAAAATTTTATTACCCGGTCTCAAATAGTTGTGACTTCTACATAAGTTCAATTACGATTGCTTAACATAGCGCTAAATTTGTGACATAAAAGGCATAAGCATTCTAGTTAGTGAGATTGTAAGTCTCCCCTCTTTCATGGTATTGCATGGAAACTTGGCCTTCTTTCCTTCCTTTGGGAGATGTTTTGGTTCAAGGATCCATGCTTGTGATAAGTGGGTTGAGTATTCTCCAAAGAATGTCTTGAAAAGCGAAAGCAAAACAAAATTAACTTCTAACCTACTAACTACTAACTTTTAATTTCAAGCTTTTACTTTAATGCAATTTACTTTTAGCACTTTATTTCATTTGCCATTATACATATCATTCTAGTTGTTTATGTTACTTTGTTTTTTTATGTGGTCTTTGACCATTAATGTACATAATAATAATAAAAACCCTAAAAAACTTTTGAGTGGACTGTTGGCTTGATCTTGCCCAAATGGACTTAGAATCTAGGCAACCTTCTTATGCTAATGGACTTGGCCAATGCCAACTTGTTGAAGAACCAAGTGCTTGCAAATTTGAAGTTCACCTGATACATCTTTGAAGATCTCTCTAAGATTCATCTGCAGCATGATCATTGTGAAGTGGTTATTTTGAACCTGTGACTTGTGGAATTCATCTGTTGCATGGACTATTTTGAAGAAGATCATGGAATGGATGAGCTTGGATGAGGACATCTTTATTTGATGCCTTACTCTTCAAGATAATATAATTGTGCATTTGTGTGTTGCTTGATTCTAAAAGTCCAAGGGAATTCTGGGTTTCTATTGACATTCTTGTCTATTGGATTGCTACCCATTTGGTCAGATCTTTTCAACTCTAAATTTTTAATTTTGTGCATAGGATAGTCTCTTCATCTTCTCCCCATTTCTTTAATTTTAAAATCCCTCCCTCCATTTTCAAAATCTTCTTTGTGTGAACTTATTTTGTTCTAAACTCTGACCACTTTTTGCAAAAAGATAGAAACTTTGGCCTTATGCCATTGCACTTTCAAACTTCTTTTCTTAAATTAAACTTGTAAATAGACTTAAATATACTTGACTTAAACTTTCAAAAAGCCAAAAAGAATTAACTCATTCAAACCATTTTTAGGCCTTTGTGCCTTTCAAACTTAAATTTGTATCATGAACTACGAGGTTTTGATCCCTCATTTTTATGTTGGTACGTAGCCACAAGACCGAAGGTCTTGTCAAACACAAAAATATAATTAATGAATACTTTTCTCATCCCCCTCATTCTATTTGTTTGTAAACATCACTTTGTACAAAATACATATGCACACAAAAAGGGCTGCCTAGGAGTACCTAGGACACTTTGGGTGCTAACACCTTCCCTCTGTGTAACCAACCCCCTTACCTGTGATCTATGACTTTTATTAGTTTTTGTTTGAAAACATCTTACTTTTTGGGTTTTGTTCGTACTTTTTCCCTTTTCCCTTGGAAACAATAAAAGCGCGGTGGCGACTCTTGTTAATTGATCTCTAGCTTGTCAATAGCTTGATGATCATGAATTTCCCGCTACAGAAATTAAGTGGCGACTCTGCTGGGGAGTAGTCTCCAGTGGGTCTAGCCTACTTTTTGTGTGAATATATTTATATATATGTGATGTTTGTATATATGTATGTGTGATATAATCTGCTTGTTGTGCTTGGTGATCTTTGAGTGGTGAGATAATTCTAACCCGAACTTAAGTGCCATTAAGATAGGAGAATGGTATAGTCATGTTCGACTTGTGTGGAGTAGTCCTTAACAAGTTGGATTGAGATCCATCTACTTAGTGGAGACTCCTTTGGATTTGGAAATGTCACACAAGTATTTGTGGTTAGGCATTACTATCTCTAATTGGGTCTGAGAAGCTGAGGACTTTGGAACATTTAACCCATCTTGGCCTATTTAGGACGTAGTGCGGAAACTATTCAAGTGTAGACTTGATATCAGTTGTTACGCGATACTACACTCAGACGAGTTTCTCTTGAGAATATTATAGGTCGATGAGTCAGTCATCTTAACCTGTAATATCTGATAGATGGAGATAAGACTTTGGGAACTTTTTTAGAACATGATCTACAGGTTTTTATCCTTAGTTCACTCCTTTGGGATGGTTCTTACCCAAACTCCATGCTCGTGACTTGCAACAAACCCTTGATTCTTGGTTGATCCAATCAAGTCTTTCAATATCAATGGAATTTGGGTGTTGATAAGGTGTAAACCATAATCCACCAAAATGGATAATTGATCTTGACAATGACTTGATTCATCCCTTGACCTTTGTTTGCCTTTTGTGTGATCCCTTATTTTTTATTGTTGCATTCATGCATTCATGCGCATCATAACATTCATCACACGAAAATTTCAAGGAACTAAGGTATCATTTGCAAATATTTTCAGACCATGGATTGTGGACGAAGGAACACTAAGAAGTACAGTTTTAGATGTCCAAATTTGAAAGAGTTAAGGAAACTAGCATCTTTTATATTAGATCCCTTGGACTTCAAACAACGTCATGGGAGGCTTCTGTCCATCTTGTCTGCTGATGTAGTTGAAGGACTCTTTAGTGTATTGGTGCAGTTCTATGATCCTCTCTACCATTGTTTCACTTTCCCAGATTTTTAGCTTGTGCCTACCTTGGAGGAGTATTCTCATCTTTTAGGGATACCTATTTCTAGTAGAGTACCTTTTAGTGGATTGGAGGAGATTCCCCGATCTAGTATTATTGCTGAAGCTCTTCACTTGAAGAAGTCTGAGATAGAGGCTCATTGGGTGAGCAAAAGGAGGGTTATTTGGGTTGCCATCTGTTTTCCTCATCAAGGAAGCTATTACTTTTGCTCAAGCTGGTAGTGTGGATGCTTTTGAAGCTATCTTTGTGTTGCTCATCTATGGATTAGCTTTGTTCCCTAACATTGACGGTTTTGTTGATGTTAACGCCATTAGACTTTTCTTGATTGGGAATCCTGTGCCTACTTTGTTGGGTGATATGTATTTCTCTTTGCATCTAAGGAATTCTAAAGGTGGTGGAACTATTGTCTATTTCATTCCTCTTCTGTACAAGTGGTTTATTTCGCACTTGCCTCAGACGCCTGCTTTTGTTGAGAACAAACAATGTCTAAGGTGGTCTCAGACACTTATGATCTGCCCTTAAGCAGCTTGGAGATTATTGATAGTTGTGGTGAATTCTCTAATGTGCCTCTCATTAGTACACAAGGTGGAATTAACTACAACCCTGCTTTGGCCCGTCGTCCACTTGGGTTCCCCTTGAGAGACAAACCTAATAACATGTTGTTAGAAGGTCTTTTCTATCAAGAGGGTAAAGATCCCCAACATTTAAAGCAGAAGATTGTGCATGCTTGGCATAATGTGCAAAGGAAAGGAAGATCTGAGCTTGGTCCGTGCGATTGTGTAGCTTTGGAAGCTTATAATCTTTGGGTGAAGAAGAGAGATATGGAGTTGAAGATGCCTTATCCTTGTGAAATACCTATGTCTATGGTTGTGGTTGAGCCATTAACTCTCCCTAACCAAGATGTAGAGGAGTTGGAAGATGTGCTCATCAAGATGAAGCATGAGAAAGATATGTGGGAAGAGCGTTTCCGTGCTTTGAGCAAGAAGCATGAAGAGTTGCAGTTGGAGTCTAAGGACAAAGATGCACTAATTGAGCTACTTGAAGACCGAGTGACGAAGAGACAGAGAGAGACAGAGATTTCATCTTCTAGCATGCCTCAACCTTCTATTGCTTGGAAGAAGATTGTTGACCAGCTTGTCCTCGAGAAGACTCGGATGAAGGCTTCTTTTGAGACCGAGATCCGTCGCATTCGAAGGAAGTACGCGCCTTCAGCCAGATCTTCTGACATTGTTGTTAGGGATCCTTAGGATGACTAGTCTCATTTTCTCTTGTATCTTTTTATTTTTTTGGATTCTGAAATTATACTCAGTGTAATCCTTCCAATTTATATAAATAAAAAGAGATTTTTGGTCTTATCAAATTATTGCAATTACCATTTAAATATTATATATTTACAAATGATATAGTAAGTTTCTTGGAAATAAAAAATAATCAAGCATTGCATTTCATGCATCATTTGCATAAGCAGGTTTTGCCAGGTGTCTGATTGGTGTTTCTTATGTGCTTTAGCCAAGCTGACTCACTGGTAAAATACCAGAGCCAATCATCTGAGAATTATGGAGCACCTAGAGCAAGAGAACAGAGAGCTGAAAGATGAAATCGCCTGACTGACTACCATGATGGAGTCAGTTCTTGCTGCTCAAAGCCAAGCTTCTCCAACACCTGCAACTCCTCCCGCGAGGACTGTTACTTCATAAGTGATTACTTCTACCGTGCCTGCTGCCACCGCCCACTTCGCGCCAAACCTGCCCGCCGGATTCCCGTAGGGAATACCGCCCAACTTTGTGCCAGAGAGCTTTGCGCCTACCTTTTCTTCCATGCCGGCATCTAGCCCGATCATGTCTGTGCCACCTCCAATTATGCACACTCTGCCTCGCGTAGAGGACACCATCTATCATTCTGAGTCGTCTGAGGGCCCGGACGTCTATGAGAAGATCGACGAAATGAAAGACCAATGTCTTGAGCTGCGCAAGGAATTGAAGATGCTAAGAGGTAAAGATCTTTTGGGGAAGAGTGCTGTCGAGTTATGCTTGGTACCCAATGTGAAGATCCCAGTGAAATTCAAAGTGCCTGACTTTGAAAAATATAAGGGGAATTCTTGTCCGCTCAGTCATCTTGTGATGTATGCTCGCAAGATATCAACCCAGACAGATAATGACCAATTGCTTATTCACTACTTCCAGGATAGCCTGACTGGTGTTGCACTTCGTTGGTATATGGGGTTGGATAGTGCAAACATCCTCACTTTCAACGACTTGGGAGAGGCTTTTGTGAAGCAATACAAGTATAATATGGACATGGCGCCGTATAGAGACCAATTGAGGTCTATGTCTCAAAAAGACAAGGAGACATTCAAAGAGTATACCCAAAGATGTAGGGAGTTGGCTGCCCAGATCACTCCTCCTTTGGAGGAGAAAGAGATGACAAAGATCTTCTTGAAAACCCTGAGTTCATTTTATTATGAACGAATGATTGCTAGTACCCCCTGTGATTTTACTGAAATGGTAAATATGGGGATGAGACTTGAAGAAGGAGTCTGTGAAGGACGTTATCAAGAGATGAGGCGTCAACGAGTAAGAGGTATGGTCGTAGTTTCAGCAAGAAGAAGGACAATGAGACAAACGCAATTTCCAGTGGGAGGCAGAGGAGGCCTCAAATCAGAAGAAATCCACCACCCCGTCAACATCATCATCATTAAGTGTCATCAGTAATTCCGGTATTTTCTAATCAACAAGCAACACCAATTCAACAACAACCACAACATCAACGTCAACAACAACAACTGCAACAAAGAACGAACACCTACAACAACAACAATACCAACAACAATCATCATCAGCAACAGAACTTTGAGAGGAAGAAGGTGTCTTTTGACCCGATTACTATGTCATACACAGAGCTATATCCCTCGTTAGTTCTCAAGAACTTGATTTAACCGAGGAACCCACCGCAGATCCCAGAACCACTTCCCTGGTGGTATAAACCTGAGCTTCGTTGTGCTTTTCATCAAGGAGCACCCGGACATGATATTGAAAACTGCTATCCATTGAAATATGAGGTTCAAAAGCTTATGAAGAGTGGTATGGTGTCCTTTGAGGACCGCGCGCCAAACGTAAAAGCAAACCCTTTGCCCGCTCATGGGAACTCTTTAGTGAATATGGTGGACAGTTGTCCTGGTGAGTTCAAGGTTTTTGATGTTCGGTTTATCCGAAGATCTTTGGTGCAGATGCACAAGGATATTTGTATGGTGAGTGACTGTGAACATGACCATGATGGTTGTGTTGTGTGTAGTGTGAACCCAAGAGGGTGTGATGTGGTGAAAAGGGACATCCAGCGTCTGATGGATGAAGGCATGATCCAGATTGTTCAATCTCGTCATGTAGATGACGACCTTAATGTCATAGTGCCTGTTTTCAAACAACAAGAGCGGTTGGTAATCCAGTATGATAGCAGTAGCAGCAAGAATGTCAATCAAAGATCAGTATCACCGTTGGTCATACGGTTAGCGGGCCCAGTCCTGTATGCATCTAATAAGGTTGTACCATACCAGTATAATGCTACAATGATGAAGAATGGTCAAGAGGTCCCGTTACCTATGACTAGTTCAGTAGTGAGCATTGCTGATGTTACGAAGGTGACCCGTAGTGGTCGAGTGTTTGGGCCAGTGGTCCCAGAGGAAACAGTGGTTGGTAAGAAGGCGAAGATGCCTAATGTAGAACCAATTGGTTGTTCAAAGGATAAGTCTGGTGAATCCAGCAACTTGAAATCCAATAAGGATGATGAGGTACTCCAATTAATCAAAAGGAGTGAATTTAATGTGGTTGAGCAGCTGCTCCAGACTCCCTCAAAGATTTCAGTGTTGTCTCTGCTTTTGAATTCTGAAGCATACAGAGAAGCACTACAGAGAGTTTTTGAACAAGCGTATATAGAGCAGGATGTTACTGTGGATCAATTTGATCACATCGTGGCTAACATCACTTCATGCAATAATTTGAGCTTATGTGACGAAGAACTCCCTAAGGAGGGAAGAAATCATAACTTGGCTTTGCATATTTCAATGAACTGTAAGGAAGATGCTTTGTCAAATGTGCTAGTTGACACCGGTTCGTCACTCAATGTGCTTCCGAAGTCAACTTTGTCGAAGTTATCTTACCAAGGAGCTCCCATGAGATATAGTGGGGTGATTATCAAAGCCTCTTATGGCTCGCGCAAAACGGTTATTGGTGAAGTGGACCTTCCAGTCAAGATAGGTCCGAGTGATTTTCATATTACTTTTCAAGTAATGGATATCCACCCGACCTACAGCTATTTATTGGGAAGGCCATGGATTCATGAGGCAGGGGTTGTTACCTCTACTCTGCACCAGAAGCTTAAATTTGTCAAGAATGGCAAGCTAGTGATTGTGGGAGGAGAGAAGGCGTTGTTGGTTAGCCATCTGTCATCTTTCTCGTATATGGAAGTTAAGGATGAGGTTGGGACTCCATTCCAAGCCTTATCTATTGTTGCTGAGAAGAGAATTGGGGCACCTATGTCCGTGTTGAAAGATGCTCATAAGATTATAGAAGAAGGTACTGATGACCAGTGGGGGCGCCTGGTAGAGGTCTCCGACAACAAGGGCAGAACCGGTTTGGGGTTCCAGAGAGGTTCAACAGTTGTTAGATCTGAAGATATGCAACTTAGCTTCCGTAGCGGAGGGTTCATTCATGGTAATGAACAACACTTAACTGTTGTGCTAGAGGATAGCGAAGAAGAAGACTGCACCAACTTTGTAACGCATGGGAAGACATGCAACAATTGGACTGCCATTGATATTCCTGTTATTTTGCATCAATCTAAGTAATTGCTTTTATATTTTAAAAATCCTTATCCTATGCCTAAGGGAGAAGTGAACATTGTTTGGGAATTTTAAATTGATCATCAATAAAATTAATTCTATTCATCCACATCTATGATATTTGTTTTACTTTTTGCTTTATTCTGAAAATGGTAATCATAAAAAACATAAATAAACAATATAATTGTCCATATGCATAATATTTGGTCACAAATTCACTTCTCTAAAATCAAAATATCAAATCATTATGCAGGTTGGTTCCTAACCCCATTGAATACAATGATCCTTCTCCTTCTCCAAATTTTGAATTCCCTGTGTTTGAGGCCGAGGAGGAAAGTGATGTAGAAGTGAGTGATGAATTGTCTCGTCTTCTTGAGCAAGATGAAAAGATTATTCAGCCGTTTGAAGAGAAGATTGAGCTAGTCAACTTGGGTTCCGAGGATGATGTGAAGGAAGTCAAGATTAGGTCTCGACTGTGCCCAGATGCTAAGAAGGGGTTGATTGATCTTCTTCGAGAATATTCAGATGTGTTTGCTTGGTCCTATCAAGACATGCATGGGTTGGATTCTGAGATTGTGGAGCATAGATTACCATTGAAGCCAGAATGCCCGCCAGTCAAGCAGAAGTTGAGAAGAACGCATCCTGATATGGCTGTGAAGATCAAAGAGGAAGTTCAGAAGCAGATTGATATCGGTTTCCTTGTGACCGCTGAGTATCCACAATGGGTGGCCAACATTGTTCCTGTACCGAAGAAAGATTGAAAAGTCTGCATGTGTGTTGATTATAGAGATTTGAATAAAGCCAGTCCGAAAGATGATTTCCCTCTGCCACACATTGATATGTTGGTGGACAATACTGCTAAATTCACAGTCTTTTCATTTATGGATGGATTTTCCGGATATAATCAGATCAAGATGCCACCCGAAGATATGGAGAAGACCACATTCATTACACCCTGGGGAACATTCTATTATAGAGTGATGCCTTTCGGTCTAAAGAATGCTGGTGCAACTTACCAGAGAGCAATGACTACTCTTTTTCATGATATGATGCATAAAGAGATTGAAGTATATGTCGATGACATGATTGCCAAATCGATTGATGAAGAGGAACATGTTGAGCATTTGTTGAAGTTATTCCAGCGTTTGAGGAAGTATAAACTACGCTTGAATCCCAATAAGTGTACTTTTAGTGTTCGTTCTGGTAAGTTGTTGGGCTTTATTGTCATCGAGAAGGGTATTGAAGTTGATCCTGCCAAGGTCAAAGCAATACAAGAGATGCATGCGCCCAAAACTGAGAAGCAAGTCAGAGGTTTTCTCGGCCGCTTGAATTATATTTCCAGATTCATTTCCCACATGTGCGCCTATATTCAAGCTTCTTCGGAAAGATCAGTCTTGTGATTGGACCGAAGACTTCCAGAAAGCTTTTGACAGTATCAAAGAATATTTGCTTGAACCTCTGGTTTTGTCTCCACCTGTCGAAGGAAGACTGTTGATCATGTATTTAATTGTGCTCGAAGATAGTATGGGTTGTGTTCTTGGTCAGCAAGATGAGATTGGAAAGAAAGAATTTGCAATTTACTACCTCAGTAAGAAGTTCACCGACTGTGAGACTCGGTATTCAACGCTTGAGAAAACTTATTGCGCATTGGCTTGGGCTGCTAAGCGTCTGTGTCAGTATATGTTGAATCATACCACTTGGTTGATATCCAAAATGGATCCAATCAAGTATATATTTGAGAAGCCTGCTTTAACTGGAAAGATTGCCCGTTGGCAGATGTTGTTATCAGAATATGATATTGAATACCGATCTCAAAAAGCAATCAAAGGTAGTATCTTGGCTAACCATTTGGCTCACCAACCAATTGAAGATTATCAGTCAGTGTAGTATGACTTTCCTGATGAAGAGATTTTGTACTTTAAAATGAAAGATTGTGATGAACCATTGCTTGGAGAAGGGCCAGAACCTGGTTCCCGTTGGGGCATGGTGTTTCATGGAGTTGTTAATCAATATGGAAATGGAATTGGGGCAGTGATTATTACTCCTCAAGGCACGCACCTACCATTTACAGCTAGATTGACTTTCAAATGTTCAAACAACATGGCAGAATATAAAGCTTGCATTATAGGGCTTGAAGAGGCCATGAATCTCAGAATCAAGTATTTGGATGTCTTCGGTGATTAGGCTTTGGTTGTGAATCAAATCAAAGGAGAATGGGAGACAAATCAACCCGGTTTGATACCATATAGAGATTATGCAAGGTGGATTTCAAATTTCTTTACAAAGGTTAAATTTCATCATATTCCTCGAGATGAGAACCGGATGGCAGATGCTCTTGCAACATTGGCATCAATGATCATAGTGAATATTGGAATGAAGTTCCCAATTTGTCTGTGATGCGTCTTGATAGGCCAGCTCATGTGTTTGCTGTTGAAGAGATCAAAGACAAGAAGCCATGGTATTACGACATCAAATGTTTCCTCCAAAGTCAGACTTACCCGCCTGGGGCATCTTTGAAAGATAAGAAGACTTTGAGAAGATTAGCCGGTAATTTCTACTTGAATGGTGATATACTGTACAAGAGAAACTTCGACATGGTTTTGCTCAGATGCTGTAAGACCCCAATTTTGTCCCTAAGATCCCTCATGGCATCATAGCATTGCATTGCATAGCCTCAAGGATCTTTGAGCATCTTGGCTTCCTTTCCCTTTGGGTGGGACCTCCTTGTGAGTGGTTTGGGATCACCAGGCATGCTTGAATTGTATATCATTGCTTTTCTTTTTTTATCCACTAACCAAAAGCACAAAAATATGTCATTTACTTTTTTTTTTTGTAGCTCAAGCAATCATAGGTCAAGCACTTCAAGAGCATCCTTTGTGCAAGAACTGAGATATTTTCCTTGGTATAAGGACCACATGATCATTCTAAAGAGCTTACTTGAGCTAGGGTTCCATCTTGGAGCAATTTCATCAAGAGATAAAGGCCCAAATTCATTCAAACATTTCATGGTCATTTGAGGACCAAATAGTCAACTGTGCAGTCAACTTTGGGCTTTGAGGTTGGGGAAATGAGTTGAGACACCTCAATCATGTTCAAATGAAGTCTATTTGTCATTTCAAACATCTATCTTGAAGATTTTGAAGTCATGGCAAAAGTTTCCAAAAATGGAAAGTGACCTGTAATTTCAAGTTTCCAAAAATGGCAAGTTTCTAGTCCACTTTCAACTTGACTTATCAATATCAAAGAAGCTTAAAATGGATTTTTGGTGAACATGAAAGTTGTAGATCTTTGTCTCCCCTTTTCAAAAAGCCCTAATTCATGTCCATCTGATGATTGGTTGAGAAGTTATGGCTAAATGATCACAAGGTGTACATGGAATTTCAAAATGGCATAACTTTGGATACAAAGCTCCAATTTGGTCCATTCTTTTTGCAAAATGCTCCTCATGATCAAGACCTTTCAAATGAACCATTGCCATGCATGAGAGAGGCTTGTATGCTCATTATTTTCCACATGATCATTTTGGAGGGAAATTCCATAATTCAAAATTGGTTTATGATACAAGCAAATTAACCATTCCATCATGACCATTGGTTGATTATGAGTAAATTTGAAGCTTAACATGGAGCTTATCACGTGTAGCATGTGCATGCTAGTTCAATTTGCATTTTTTGCACTTTGATCCAATTCTCACTAATCATGTTTAAACAATGCCTAATTGGGATTTCAGTGTCATTAACACACCATATAAAAGCCAAACCCTAATCTCATTTGCCATAATAACAGAATTTCAGATCTAGAATGTTCAAATTCCCTCCAATTTTCTCTCACTTTGAATTTCATTTTTCTTCACACAAACACCAATAATTCTTGCATATTCTTGATCATGGAGCTTCACTGAGCAAGATTCATCCCTTACTTTGAGCAATTCAGTCCATAATCGTGCAGTTCAAGAACACTCTCATGTTGATGGAATTTTGAAATTGAAGAAGATCCAGGTGGTTTCAAGTGGTGATTCTTGCACAAAGCTTCAAGGCAAGGTTAAGGAAGAAGATCTGGAGATTTTGAGAGCCTGAGGACACGAATTCAGCAACCTCCATTTCAAGTAAGTCAAAATTTCGTCATCTCCTTTTGCTGTTTAAAGACCATAGAACTAAAGCTTCGAATACATCGAACTCGGAATTGGTGGAGAAATGGTCATTATGTTCAATGTAGCCATTTTCCAATATATATCACCAATTTCAAACTTGTAAAGATCTATGGAGTCTTGCCATTTGCAGGCTACCATTCCATCAAATAAATTTGAGCTTTTATCCAATTATTTACACTCTTATTTGTTTCTATAACAGATGTTTTGCATGTTTTAATTGAGAAAATGTCATTGTTTTAAATAAATAAATTTTTCACAAATTGTTTTTTAACAAAGTGAACATTCACAATGACAAAAGGATACCTAAGGAATTCTCAGTGCTCTCCCAAGGGTGGCATGATTTCCAACAGGGTAAGACATTTGTTCATATTCCTGGCATGACTGTATCCTATTTCTCTAGAATATTGTGTTGTGGGTAATCTCCTCATCAGAGTGCTTGTTGAGGTTATTCACCTTCTCTCCCTTCAGTAGAGCAGTGGTTTTCCCTCCTCAGCAGATGTGTCCTCTTTGGAAGGTTCGGTATTTGGTGGTTGATCCCCAGTATTCCTGCATATTCCTCGGGTTGATTCCCCAGTAGAGTGGCTCGGGTGGCGGATTCTATTTGTGCATTAAGCTCTTCTCCCCAGCTGAGATTTATAGTTCATCCCCAGCGGAGTTGTTGGTGTGGTGGATTTTATCTCTATAGTTCATCCCCAGCGGAGTTATTGGTGTGGTGGATTTTATTTGTGATAGTTCATCCCCAACAGAGTTGTTGGTGTGTTGATCTTATCCTTGATGATGTATCTTCCTCAGATAGATCCCCAGCGGAGTTGTTGGTGTGTTGGATCTTATCTATGATGATGTTACCCCCTACAGAGATATTGTTGTTTCCTGGCATATCTAATCCCTAGTAAAGTTACTTGTGCGGCAGATTCTACTTGTGTGATCTTTTCTCCTCAGCAGGTGTGATTTCCTTGGTGAGTTTGGTCCTTGGTGTTGGATCAGAAGTTCCCTTTATCTCCTTCAGATGGATTTCCCAGTAGAGTTGCTTTTGTGGCAGTTTCTGTCTGCAGAATAAACTCTTTTCTCTGGTTGTGACCGTTGATTCCTCCGAAGCCGTTTGTGTTTTTCCTCCCGAGCAGAGTGTATGGTAAAGGTATTTTAGCCTCTTTCCTCCTCAACAGGTGAGATCTTGGTTCGTTTGACCTTTGGGAGCTTCTGGTTGGTGGTTGTATCCCCACAAAGATCCATCACCCCCTTTTTGGATTTCCCCGACGGAGTGGTCTTCCCTAGCAGAACTTATTTGCGTCGTGATCCGGTTCATAGTTGGAATGATTGTTGTTCATTCCCCTGCAGATATTTTTACGATGTTTCTGATATCTCTAATTCCTGTAGCGTTGCTTTTGTGGCATTTCTGCCTGTGCAATGAATCTTTTTCCTCAGCTGAAACTGATGATTCATCCCCCAGAGATTTGGTGATTTCCTGATATATCTGATTCCCCTGCAAGGTCTTTGCTTCCTGGCATCTCGGATCTCCATCAGATTGGATATTCTCCGGTGATCCTGGCTTTCTCTTTTGAGATGTAGTACCGGGTGGTTGATTCCTGGACCTGTTTGTGTTAGATATGTCTGTTTGTCAGCATTCATCAAACATAAATTACGCATATACATGCATAATTATAACATTCAGATATTCATGTTGCATTCTTTGGCATATATCGTTGTTTGTTGTCTCCTGCTATTTGGTGGTATATATTCCCCAAGCAGATGTCGGTGTCTGATCCCTCCATGTAGAGTCAGCCCCTTAAGCAGAAAGTGTTTATCTTTCCTGCCATTTCCCCACTGAGTTATATCCTCGTGGACGACGGTTGTTTCCGTTTCCTCCCAACACATATATTGGGATGGGTTCCCCTATTGAGTTATATCCTCATTAGGATGAGTCTTGATTCAGTTTGCCTTTTTGGTTTGATCCTAAATTAGCCTTTTCGTGACTATCTCTGGTGTTTCCCTGTGGTAAATGAATAATTGTTCAGTAACCAATGATTATTCACCTTATCCTCAGTGGAGTTTGTGGTTTGCTACCCTTATACCGGTAGTTGTAAATCCCATTTTTCCTTCCCCTGGCGGAGTTTATGGTTTTCTACCCTTATACCGGTAGTTGTAAACCCTCTTGTTCCTCCCCTAGCAGAGTTAACCTTGTTGTTCGTCCTAGTTGATAACCGTTACTCTTCCGTGGTTTCCTACCCAGTAACCGGTAGGTGTAATCCCCTCCTTGGTGGTTATCTTCATCCAGTATTCGATGTTGATATTCCCTCTTTTTCTTGGATAATTGCCTTGTGCTCGCAATTTATCCCCGGCGAGTCATCTTTCGTCTACCCTGTTGTTGTTGGTAACGATTGTTTCTCTCCTGAATTGGTCATCATTATATACCTAGTTTTGGTATCCCGATGCCTTTCTTTTTCGGTCGATGTATCCTTTATTAACCCAGTAACCAGTTATGGATAATCTTCCATGCGAATATACTATCTACATTCTGACGACAATAGATAGTATATCTCATGCACTCTCTGGTCGAAGTCTTTTGGTTCTTCCCCAGTTGAGTAAGTTTTTCCCCTTTGCAAAGTTAACCCTTGTTGTTCATCCTAGTTGATGACGGTTGCTCTTCCGTGGTTTTCTACCCAGTATCCGGTAGATGTAATCCCCTCTTTGATGGTTATCGTTATCCAGTATTCGGTATTCATATTCCCTCCTTCTTTCCGATAATTGCTCTGATCAAGCAATTTTATCCCCAGTGGGTCCTCTTTCATTTACCGTTTGCTGGTGATGTTTGTTACTCCCCTTTTTTGAGCATACCTCCCAGCAACCGGTGATATGTCTCCTGGATCATTGCCTTTGTCAATGTATCCCCAGTGAGTCAGCTCTCATTTATCCTTTGTTGATAATGATTGTTTCTCCTTTTGGTTGGTCACCTATTATATGCCCAGTAACCAGTATCCCTGGTGTTCCTTCCTTTCGAGTATATTATCTATGTTTTGATGGCAATAGATAATATATCTCATGCACTTTTTGGTCGAAGCCTTTTGTCCTTCTCCCTTTGAGTAAGATTCGTATTCCCTTTGCGGAATCGAATGTCCATCCTATAAACAAGTTTGCGTTTCTGCTCTCTTCTGGATGATGAGTGTCTTGGGCATAAACCCCAATTCACGCCTCGGTCGATTTATCCTTTATTAACCCACTAACCGGTTGTGGATAATCTTCCATGCGAGTATATTATCTACGTTTTGACGGAAATAGATAATATATCTCAAGCGCTCCTTGGTTGAAGTTTTTGTTCTTCCCTAGTCGAGTAAGATTCGTATTCCTTTTACGGAATCGAATGTCCATCCTATAAACAAGATTGCTTTTCCAGCCTTCTTCTGGATGATGAGTGTTTTGGGAATATTCCCCAATTCACGTTTTGGTTGGTCACCTATTATATACCCAGTAACCGGTATCCCTGGTGTTCCTTCCCTTCTGCTCCCTATTATGACCTTGGTCCCCTGTGGAGTCAGAATTTCCTGAGTTGAGATATACCTTTGTTAGGTCCTCCTCAGATGATTTGGTTGATTGATATCTCTCACCCTTATACCGGTCTTAGATATTCATTCTTCCCGAGCTTGTTACCCAGTAACCGGTAACACCTCATTCTGCTGCTTCCCCTGGAGAGTTTTTTTAGATTTCCCCAGCGGAGTTTCTGTTGTGGATCTCCTTTTGCTGTGTTGGCGTTTTCCCCAATACATGCATTTTCCTGGCAGGGAGGTTTTGTTCATATCTTTCCCCAGCTTGAGTCCGGATTTTTATCTGAAGTATCCATTGCGGATAGTTTTATTGTGTTAGTGTATTCCCCAATACATGCATTTTTTAGTCAGCTTGAGTCTTTCCAATGGATTCATTCCCTTTGGAAACTCTTTTCCCAGTTTTGAGTCGTGACCTGCTCACGTGGTGTCAGTCCTTTACTCCCAAGTTTCAAGTCGTGACCTGCTCACGCATTTTCTTTTCTTATCCCCACGAGAGTCCCCGTTAGAGTCTCTGTTCCTAGTGAGTGTATTACTCCCATGGGTTGTCAATTTCCTTCTGTCTTTTCTTCTTTGTGGACACATATCCCCACAGAGTTTGTTTTGCATACATACATTTGCATCATGAAGTCTCTTAGGGACCAAAATTTGTCTCTTTGTTATCATTTAAGCCCATTCTACCTCGTCGAGACGAAGATTTTAACCTTCACTTCTCCGGCTAGAATGACCTTAAATAGGGGCATCTGTAAGACCCCAATTTTGTCCCTAAGATCCCTCATGGCATCATAGCATTGCATTGCATAGCCTCAAGGATCTTTGAGCATCTTGGCTTCCTTTCCCTTTGGGTGGGACCTCCTTGTGAGTGGTTTGGGATCAACAGGCATGCTTGAATTTTATATCATTGCTTTTCTTGTTTTATCCACTAACCAAAAGCATAAAAATATGTCATTTACTTTTTTTTATAGCTCAAGCAATCATAGGTCAAGCACTTCAAGAGCATCCTTTGTGCAAGAACTGGGATATTTTCCTTGGTATAAGGACCACATGATCATTCTAAAGAGCTTACTTGAGCTAGGCTTCCATATTGGAGCAATTTCATCAAGAGATAAAGGCCCAAATTCATTCAGACATTTCATGGTCATTTGAGGACCAAATAGTCAACTGTGCAGTCAACTTTGGGCTTTGAGGTTGGGGAAATGAGTTGAGACACCTCAATCATGTTCAAATGAATTCTATTTGTCATTTCAAACATCTATCTTGAAGATTTTGAAGTCATGGCAAAAGTTTCCAAAAATGGAAAGTGACCTGTAATTTCAAGTTTCCAAAAATGGCAAGTTTCTGGTCCACTTTCAACTTGACTTATCAACATCTAAGAAGCTTCAAATGGATTTTTGGTGAACATGAAAGTTGTAGATCTTTGTCTCCCCTTTTCAAAAAGCTCTAATTCATGTCCATCTGATGATTGGTTGAGAAGTTATGGCTAAATGATCACAAGGTGTACATGGAATTTCAAAATGGTATAACTTTGGATACAAAGCTCCAATTTGGTCCATTCTTTTTGCAAAATGCTCCTCATGATCAAGACCTTTCAAATGAACCATTGCCATGCATTAGAGAGGCTTGTATGCTTATTATTTTCCACATGATCATTTTGGAGGGAAATTCCATAATTCAAAATTGGTTTATGATACAAGCAAATTAACCATTCCATCATGACCATTGGTTGATTTTGAGTAAATTTGAAGCTTAACATGGAGCTTATCACGTGTAGCATGTGCATGCTAGTTCAATTTGCATTTTTTGCACTTTGATCCAATACTCACTAATCATGTTTAAACAATGCCTAATTGGGATTTCAGTGTCATTAACACACCATATAAAAGCCAAACCCTAATCTCATTTGCCATAATAACAGAATTTCAGATCTAGAATGTTCAAATTCCCTCCAATTTTCTCTCACTTTGAATTTCACTTTTCTTCACACAAACACCAATAATTCTTGCATATTTTTGATCATGGAGCTTCACTGAGCAAGATTCATCCCTTACTTTGAGCAATTCAGTCCATAATCGTGCAGTTCAAGAACACTCTCATGTTGATGGAATTTTGAAATTGAAGAAGATCCAGGTGGTTTCAAGTGGTGATTCTTGCACAAAGCTTCAAGGCAAGGTTAAGGAATAAGATCTGGAGATTTTGAGAGCCTGAGGACACGAATTCAGCAACCTGCATTTCAAGTAAGTCAAAATTTCGTCATCTCCTTTTGCTGTTTAAAGACCATAGAACTGTAGATCTCCTTGTGTAGAGAATGTAGATATGATTAGAATTGAAAATGGATGAATATCGAGCATGTATGGTGAACTTAAAGTTTTGATGTCAAAAATGTTTTTGCTCGATCTGGAAAATTCATGATGATTTAGGATTAGATGACATGATATTTGGATTCCTGGTGAGAAACTGAGCCGAATGATGTACACATCTTGCATTTCTGGAAAATATTTGGAAGCTCCGCCGTGTGTGTGGTCGGAGAAGACGACCGGAGCTTAGCTCCAGCGTCTCTGCAACTTGATAGGGTTTGTCCACTGTGTTGTCCACGTATACGCCTGCATGTCCAATTGATTGGCTGTGTTGCTTTTGACCGTGCCATGTGTGCTTTGAACTGGTGATTAGGCTGATGATTAGATTAATGAAACGCATCGTTTCATTGTGCCTTGCTGGATGTTGATTGTGTTGCTTGCATGTGTTATTGAGTGGTTCCAATTGCTTTGACTTGCCATGTGTGTGCGTTGAATCTGATTATGCATGCCACGCGTTTAAGTGAAACGGTGAGTTTTAATGTTTGAATGTGGAGCGTTTGATCAGATGAGCGCGCTTCATCATGTGGCTGAGATTAATTCTGAGTTTAATTCAAATATTTGTTTTCCCTCCATTTATTTTGTTATTTCATATTATTTTGTTCATCTTTAAAAAATCATTACAAATTGAAAAATGCTCCAAATTAACTCCAATTTTTTTTCATAGATTTGTTTTGATGTCTAGATTTTTATAATGTTAATTTCATGAATTGTGGTCTGCTGGATTTTTATTTGTGATTTTTCAATTTGAAACCATGCTAAATTGATATGTTGTGTTCCATGCTTTGTGAAATCTTCATCTTTGCTCCAATTGATCTGAATTTTTGCATGCTTAATCTTCACTCATGATATGATTTTTGAGCACTGGTTTGGATTTTTTCCCATATGCTATCATTGTTTTTGACACATGAAGATGTATGTGACAATTTGTGTCACATTTTTCGCATTCAATTTGTGCATTTTTGTTCATCTATCATTTGAACTCTTCTGGATCTGATTTTTTGGACATTGCTTGTTCATGACATGAGTAACTTGCATAAAAATTTCATAGCCTTTGCATGCTTTTCTGTTTTGATTTGGATTTTCTAATTTGGATGCTCACTTTGTGCACATTTGTTTGTCTTTGCTTTACATTGATCATTTGAGGTACTTGCCTTGTGAATTGATGTTGCTCCTTTTGAGGACATTTTGTTGATTGCTTGAATGTGCAATATGTGAAAGATTGAGTTTTGTTTTGATCATTTAGTTTGGTTTTGAACTTGGTCTTTGTACTAGTGTTTTGTACATGAACTAACCTTGACTTGTGTTTCAGGTTTGGACATTTAGCATTAATGGTTGAGTTGCTCACCTTTTGATATGCAAATTGGATTGTGTTCTGACTTCTTTGTGTTTTGTAGGGATTTAAGTTGATGTGTTGAGCTTATTGCTTCATTTGATTGCTTGAACATTGCTCATTGAATTGTGTAACAGTTGGATGGTTTCACTGTTGGTTTTCTGATTGGTTATCTGAAATACTAACTGTTTAGCTTTTATACAGGTACATTAGTTGCTTGCTTTTAGCTCTTGCTTGAGCTTTGGATTATGGTTGATAGACCACTTAGGTAGCTACTCTCTTACTTCATGTAGTCTGGAAGTCCTGTCACCTTTTTGGCAAGCATTTTGCTGGAAGTCCTCCTTAAGAGGCTCTGTTTGTGTTTGTTTACAGATTGTGCCAAAGACCTCCAAGATGAGGCATGTGCTACTTGATAAGTCCTCCTAAGTGAAGAGGCAATTGACGGATAAAAGGGATTAGTAGCCAATCCCCCGTTATTCAGTGAGTTGTTCATTATGCTCGCACTACGTGCTGATGCTTCTGAACAAGTACCCAAGATCTTTGTCCAGTGTCTGTCAAGTGGAATAGGATCCCACTTTCTGGATCCCCACGCTTTCTTTATCATGAGCTCACCCAGGCCAGGGTTAAGAGCATGAGGTCTCATCCTCATTTCCATTTTGATCAGCTTCACCCTAACTCTCAATGTTAGTGGTTAAGAGCTACAAACTACCCTTGTACAGTTTGGCTTGTTTGTCGAGGTTGATATGACCCCTCTTGACTAAAGCCCACCCTTTTGTTTGAGCCTCTTGTATGTATATAGTGTGTGATGATTGTTTGCATGTTTGCTTTTGATGTGTTTGCTTTTGTTATTTGTTTGTTTTGTGGTTGGGAGTCGGATCTAAGTCCTTATATTGGCATTCTGTTTTCGTTTTGTTGTCAGGAGTCGGGTGTAAGTCCATATATTGGCATCTTGTTTCCTTTCATTTGAGGATCTCTTATGAGACTTATGTGATTGCTTTTGCCCTGTGCTTGCTTATTCCAAAGGAACTTACTTGGATCATCTCTATGATCTCAAGAGAGGAACTCCTAGTGTGGTTTCATTTCCACATCCCTCACCTTTTTGTTTCTTCATCCCTCCATCCTAACCCAAACCAAAAAACTTTTTGTGCAAACATTTGACTTGTTTTCAACATTAGAAACCTAAGCCTTATGCTTTTGATTTTCAAAATTTCTTTTCATAACACTCATTGTGAATTGAATCTTTAAGTCAACTTTGACCATTTTTGTACATACTTCTAATTGGTTAATATAACCCACTCAAATGTCTCTTTTGTGGTTTCATGTCCACTTCTTAATCAAATTCTTCATAACCTTTAGCTATTAGGTTTGAGTTATCTTTGTGGTAGATGTAATACTCACCTATGTCCTTAGTGATGGACAATAAGTCTTCCATGCTTATTATAGGGTTAACCCCTCACTAGCATGTTGAAGCTATCCTCACATGGTGGACTTGTGGTTTTTCAGGTTGAGTTTTCTCCCTTTGATAACAAAAGACCTTAAGGCTTTTGGACCAATCAATCCACTCATTTGTTTTGAAATCTTTTACCCGAACTACGAGGTTTTGATCCTAATCTTTTTATAAGAGGGTACATAGGCAATGGGTTCATCCATCCAAACACAAAATGTACATAAACTTGTATGTTCTTTTCTCATCTCTTCAATCATGTTTGCACAAATAAATTTTCATAAACAATAACCTTTGCAACAAGCGTGAAAAGGGCTCCCTAGGAGTACCTAGGATGCTTTGGGTGCCTAACACCTTCCCATTGCATAACCAACCCCCTTACCCAGATCTCTGTTTCTTTTACTAGTTTTGTTAGTAAAACTTTTAGGTTTTTGTTCGCTTTCTAACCTTTCCTTTGGATAAATAGAAGTGCGGTGGCGACTCGACTTTGTATGATTTACCTTGGATTTAGTCAATATCTCAAATGGTAACGAATACACCGCTACAGATGCATGGATAGACACGAAGCAGACTTGTTGATGACTAAAGTGCACGAAGGTTCCTTTGGTACTCATTCCAATGGACATGCAATGGCAAATAAGATGTTGCGAGCAGGTTACTATTGGCTGACAATGGAATCTGACTGTTGCAAATTTGTGAAGAAGTGCCACAAGTGTCAAATTTATGCTTATAAGATTCATGTTCCTCCGACACTTTTGAATGTTATCTCTTCCCCGTGGCCCTTCTCCATGTGGGGAATTGATATGATTGGGATGATTGAACCCAAAGCTTCGAATAGACATCGTTTCATTTTAGTGGCAATTGACTACTTCACAAAATGGGTTGAAGCGGCATCATATACAAATGTAACCAAGTAAGTTGTTGTAAGGTTTATCAAGAATCAGATCATATGCCATTAAGGTGTGCCAAGTAAGATCATTATTGATAATGGATCGAACTTGAATAACAATATGGTGGAAGCTCTTTGCAAAGACTTCAAGATTGCACATCATAATTCTTCTCCCTATAGACCCAAGATGAATGGGGTTGTTGAAGCTGCGAATAAGAACATCAAGAAGATTATCCAGAAGATGGTTGTCACATATAAGGATTGGCATGAGATGCTCCCATTTTCTTTACATGGGTATCGAACATCTGTCCACACTTCAAGAGGGGCAACCCTTTCTCTCTTGTATATGGTATGGAAGCAGTGCTCCCCTTAGAGGTTGAGATTCCTTCATTGTGTGTGCTCATCGAAGCCAAGTTGACTGAAGCTGAATGGTGTCAGACCAGGTTTGATCAGTTGAATTTGATTGAAGAAAAGAGATTGACTACCATGTGTCATGGTCAGTTATACCAGCAGAGAATGAAGAAATCTTTTGATAAGAAGGTCAAACCTCGTGTATTCAGATAAGGTGATTTTGTGCTCAAGAAGATTTTGACGTTCAAGCCAGATTCCAGAGGAAAATGGACTCCCAATTATGAAGTCCCATATGTTGTTAAGAGAGCTTTTTCAGTCGGTGTCTTGATTCTTACAACTATGGATGGTGAAAAGTTCACTCGTCTTGTGAACGTAGATGCAGTCAAGAAATACTTCGCCTAAAAAAATAAAAGAACAGCTCGCTAAGTTGAAAACCCGAAAGGGCGGCTTAGGCAAAAATGAGCGTCTCGGTGGATTGAACACCCGAAAGGGCGATCCAGGCAAAAATTAGAGACATAAAAACAGAAATAATTTCCCGATAAGTTGAGTACCCCACCTTGGGGCAACTTATGCAAAAAATAAGGGATTATGGCAAGTAACTGCATTTTGCTGATCTTCAGTGTTTCGAAGGCTTGTTTGAGGACAAGGGTTGACATCAGTTCATCACCTCAGCAGCGGTCAAAAGCACAGTGGATATCAAGAGTTGGTAGAGGGATTAAGGATCATTTGTATTCAATGTAACCCCTTTCCATGTAAATTACAATTTTCAACTTTGTAAAATCCATGGAGTCTTGTCATTTACAGACTACCATTCTATTAAATAAAGTTGAGCTTTTATCCAAATTGTTTCTACTCTTATTTATTTCAGCCAATAGTTTTAAATTTTATTATGATCATTTTGAAATTAAATTTTTAAATCAAAATCAAGTTTTCTTTAATATATAAAAAGCAAGAACTTTTCCAAAGCAAGTAAAAGGAATATCAACAGCATTTCAATAAATAGCAAGTCCTTAAGTGTGAAACATTTGTGGTTCTTCCAAGCAGTAACTCTTTGGGTATCCCTAGACGTTTGTGTTGATTCAGTTCCCCGGTGGAGTGTTTGATCCCCGGTGGAGCTTCTTTCTCTATCCCTAACAGAGTTTCGGCCTTTCCCATCGGAGTTTGTGCATCCCTAGCGAAGTTCGTATTTCCTCAGCAGATCTCCTCTTTCCCCAGCTAAGGTTGAGCCCACTGGAAGTTGTCTCCATATTTTGTGGATTGACCGAGGATTGTACTGGTGGTTCAATTTCTTTACGACACCTCTGTATACTTTGTGATCGTTTTGTCAGCACAATCCTCATATATACATATACATTCATATAATTTCATAATTTGCATACCCTGCATCTTCATATTTGATTTGTTTGAGATTCTCATTCTATGTTATGGCGGTACTTTATCCCCATACCAGATCTGGTGTCTGTCCTCCTTCAATTGTAGAGTGTCAGCCCCTTAAGCAGAAAGACTTTAACCTTTATTTGTTTCCCCGCCGAGTTTGTTTCCTCGTGGATGGTTGTTATTTCAGTTTCCTCTTCAGTAAATTTGCTGGATGGAATTACTCCCCTTGAGTTATGTCCTCATTGGGTTGAGTTTTAATTGATTGTTTCTTTCTAGATCTTACCTAGATAGATGTTTTGGTCCCCTAAGAGTCTATTACCCAGTAACTGGTAATATTCTTCTTAGTTTGCAATTTGTTACTTCTTGCCCAATACCCAGCAAAAGTACCCCTTTTTCTCTCAGTGGATTCCCCGGGAAGTATATCCTTGATATGGTCATCCTAATCGATGACGAATATCTTTCTTTCCCCCGTAGGAGTCTATCCTTGATATGTTCATTTTAACCAGTGACGGATATTCTAATCTTTGGTATTCTACCCAGTAAAAAGGTAGTTGTAATCCCTATTTTGTTCCTCAGAGAGTTAATCATTGATATGTTCACTTTAACCGGTGACGAATTTTCTTTTCTTTGGTATTCTATCCAATAACTGATAGATGTAATCCCTATTTTTGCTCCCCTTTTCAGAGTCTATCCTTGATATGTTCATCTTAACCGGTGACGGATTTTCTCTTTGTTTGATCTTCTACCCAGTAACCGGTAGTTGTAAATCCTACTTTGTCCCCTCGCAGAGTTAATCCTTGATATGTTCATCCTAACCGGTGACAGATTCTCTCTCCGACGGTTTTCTATCCAAATTTCGATAGATGTAATTCCCTCTTTTTTTGTTCGGTTAGTATATCCTTGATATGTTCATCCTAACTGATGACGGATATCCTCCTTGGCATTTCCCAGGCAAGTCTATCCTTGATATGTTCACTTTAACCGGTGACGGATTTTCTTCCCTGTCGAGTTTATCCTTGATATGTTCATCCTAACTGATGATGGATACTCTCATCTTTGGTCTTCTGCCCAGTAACTGGTAGTTGTAAATCTTATTTTCTACAGTTTTCCCCATCAAGGTTATTCTTACCCAGTAACCGGTAATGAATTTTCTTTCCTGGCGGTCCTCAGCGAGTCATCCTTGATATGTTCATCCTAACTGATGACGGTTGTTCTCTCTGTCAGGTCTTTATTATCTCCTTACCCAGTAACGGGTAGTAGATAATAGATTTCTGCTCCTCCTGTGTTAAAGTTTATTTCTTCCCCAGTTGAGTTGAGTGAGCATTTCCTTAGTGAAATCGTTGTTCCCCTGCATGAGTCGAGTACTTCAGTTTTATCCTGACTTACTCATGTTCCCTACAGATGTTGTTATTTCCCTGGTTGAGTCCTTCCATGTTTGTGTGGAATTCCTCTAGTCCCCCAGTAGTTTTAAGTCGTAGCCTGGCCTACGCATAACTCCTTTTTCCCTAGAGTCTTTGTCTCCCCAGCGAGTTTTCCTTATGGAATGCATTATGCTCTTGTGGATTTTCGATCTCTCTGATTTCTTTTTCCTTTGTGGCAATATTTCCCCATAGAGCATTAGCTTTTGCATTCACGCCATATGCATCATGAGGTCTCTTAGGAACCAAAATTTGTTTCTATATGTTGTTATTTAAGCCCATTCTACTGAGTCGAGCCAAAGATTTTAACTTTCACCTCCTCAGTTAGAATGCCCTTAAATAGGGGCAGCTGTAAGACCCCAATTTTGACCCTAAGATCTCTCATGCAATTACATCATAAGCATTAGCATTGGGATCATGCAGTGGCAGCCTCCTTACCCCTCTTTCATTGGGTTTGTTTTGGGAGAGATCACCAAGCACTTTGTGATTATATCATACTTGTATATTATCATTTTAATAACTAAAATACCAAAAATATGTCTTTGTGTTTACCTAACTCTTTTGTAGGTAGGGCATTGATCTTATTTGATTCATCAAGTTCACATCTAGGGTTTGAGATCCTCGTGAACAAAGAGCACAACCAATAATTGATTCAAGAATGGTTATGAACAATATATATGAGTCCCAATGATATCTATATGTTATATTGATCATGTTTTCTTCAAGAATTTGAGGGTGATTTGCCTTGGAAACCCTAGTTTGACTGGGTATCTTGAGTAACTTCTCCAACAAGCTATCTTACCAATTGATCAAATTTCTCAAGGGACACTTTAAAATTCATAATCTTATGCATATATGATCTGCCATGAGCCAAGAAAGTCAATAAAATTGGAAATTAGCAAGATGGTTAATGGTGGTTGCCAGATGAATTCATCTCATCAAAACTGGGTCTCCCTAGACCATATCTTCTACAATTTTCACCATATGAAAATGCTTACAAGAGAAAACTTCCTCTAAATGACATTACAAACAACTTTCATGTTGATACCTAGATCTAGTTTTGCTTGGAAAATCATTTTCTATGTTGAAACATTATAGGTCATTTTGTATAAACCCTAATTTGAAAGTCAACTTCCCAAGGCCATAACTTGCTCAATTTTTATGAGATGAAATATTTCCAAGTTGCACAATAAAATTAAATGTGTCTAATTAAACTTTGATGCTTGGAGTGGGAGATAATTCAACTTTTTTGAGCATATGATATGAGGCTACATTATAGGTCACTTTTGACATATACCATTGATCAAGTGATTTTTCCAAAATTCAAAAATGCATAACTCTATTATTTCAAATCCAAATGACATGAAACGGGTGACCATTTTGAATGTCTTTGAGAGATCTACAACTTTTATGAAGACATTTTTTTCATTTGAATCTCCTATAAAAAGTTAAGCAAGGTGGAATATTGAGACATATGGCTTGACACTTAGAAATATTTTGATATGTCAAAAAATTCCAAACTTCCACCTCAAATTTCTCCAAGTTCCAAGCTCCAAATAAAAAAATGTTGAACATGAAAGTTGTTCCTCTTGATCTCACATTTCCAAAGAGCTCAAATTCATTCATTTTGGACAAGAAATGCATATGATGCGCATGGCTTAAACAGGGTGATATCACTTGGCATGGATCAAACTTCAAACATCAATGTACATTTGCCTTGCAATCCAAGCTTACTTCAGAGCATCTGATGTTCATTTTTGGACCTCTAGCAATCATTTCATGGGGCTTGGCGAGCCCATGTACCATTACATCACCATTTACCAAAATTGGAAAGTCAATGAGAGTGTGCAATTATCAACCATTTCAGCTATAAATAGAGCTTCAATTGCTCAGAAATACACACACAATCACGCCAGCTTTGACCCCCCATTTCAAACCCTCAATTCTCAAAGGATAAACCTGAAAAATTCTCTTGAATTTGAACTTGAATCTCCACTATTTTGGAATTCAATTCTCCAGGAATCCATAGCTTTTTAACCATTCAATGCTTCTCCTACAAGCAAGTGGAGTGAGTCCAAGCACAAGCAAGATCAAGATCAACTGAATTTAGACCTTCATTGAAGGTATTTTCCAGAAATTTTAAACTCTTCGATTCTCTCAAACTCTTGCTCAATTCTATTGATTCTTTGGTTATCTGAAGTCCTACGAATATAGGCAAGAAGATTGAGTTGCTTTGAGGTCAAATCGAAGCAACTCAGTTCATGTACCTCAAATTTCAATTCCATGTATCTCTTAATATACTTGGAATTGGAGTGAATGGAGGTCAGATTCGAGCTCAGTGCCATTTTTTCTTCAAGATCATGTCCTTGTTTTTCATTATGGTGATGGTTCATGGTGGACCAGTTCGGTGAGGTCCACTGGAGAAGATGACCGGAGCTTTGGCTCCGGCGATGAGTTGGCTAGCATCTGAACCACAGGATCCATGTGTTTTGTTCTAATCCTGAGCGTTGGTTTTGAATACCATATTTGCCACGCGCTGACTAAGGTCCATGGTGGATAGCGCGCTAAGGACCATCTGATATGCCACCTCAATTAATGAGGGAGATCTGATGGTCCACGTAATTTAGATTTTCTGAATTTTTATTTTAATTGCATTTTCTTCAATAATTCATATTAAATTCAATATTGAACCAAAAAATATGGGACTTTCACCAAAAAAATTCAAATATTTTTCTCTTTCATATTCTGAATTAAAATTATTTTTTGGTTCATTATTAATATTTTTCATGAATTAATTGATTTTGCATTTGTTTTTAATTGTTTAAAAATATTTTTAAATGTCCAAAAATTATGAATTTTTTTCTCCAAGGTCCTTTGACCTTGTTTAACCTATGATAAATCTCATGGCCATTTCTTTGGTGTTTTGATGAGATTTTAGGAATTGGACAAAACATATTTGATTTAAATGCACTATTTTATTATTTTTAATTGAATAAATGCCAATTAAACTTTGTTGATCATTTGTATTGACTTGATTAAGTTTGCTTATTGTTGTTGGGCTTTGGTCAAGGTTGATTTGACTTTGTCAAATTAATATCATTGGATTTAGGGGATTGATGGAATGTAGATTCCATCTTCCAAAATGAATGAATGATATTAATTTGGTAAAAGTCCTCCTTTGACCAATTTGTGATCTCATTCATCCCCTTCCCACTTCATCTCATTCCTCTTCTTAATTCATTCATTTCATTTGGCCTATGACATCTCAAAGTCCTAATGCTAGTTGATTGAAAAATTGACATGAGTGTGGATGAGATTAGGCCACACTTTTTGCATATTCTTTTTTGTGTGTGGTATGTTTCAAGAGCATAGTCCATTATACTATGTCTCTAACATGCATTAACACCAAAATTCTATTGCTCGACCTCAAATAGTTGTGACTTCTACATAAGTCCAATTACGATTGCTTAACATAGCGCTAAATTTTTGACATAAAAGGCATAAGCATTCTAGTTAGTGAGATTGTAAGACTCCCCTCTTTCATGGTATTGTGTGGAAACTTGGCCTTCTTTCCTTCCTTTGGAAGATGTTTTAGTTCAAGGATCCATGCTTGTGATAAGTGGGTTGAGTGTTCTCCAAAGAATGTCTTGAAAAGCAAAAGCAAAACAAAACTAACCTCTAACCTACTAACTATTGACTTTTAATTTCAAGCTTTTACTTTAATGCAATTTACGCTTTTGCATTTTATTTCATTTGCCATTGTACATATCATTCGAATTATTTATGTTAATGTAATTTTCACTTTGTCCATTTGGACCATATTGTGTGATATATTTTGTTTGTGTAATATATTTTGTTTGTGTTACTTTATTTTTTTTTTGTGGTCTTTGACCATTAATGTACATAATAATCATAAAAACCCTAAAAAACTTTTGAGTGGACTGTTGGCTTGATCTTGGACAAATGGACTTAGAATCTAGGCAACCTTCTTATGCTAGTGGACTTGACCAATGCCAACTTGTTGAAGAACCAAGTGCTTGCAATTTGAAATTCATCTGATACATCTTTGAAGACCTCTCTAGGATTCATCTACAACATGATCATTGTGAAGTTGTTATCTTGAACCTGTGACTTGTGGAATTCGTTTGTTATATAGGCTATTTTTTGAAAGAGATCATGGAATGTATAAGCTTAGATGAGGTCATCTTTATTTGATGCCTTGCTCTTCAAGATAATATAATTGTGCGTTTGTGTGTTGTTTGATTCTAAAATTCCAAGGGAACTCTGGGTTTCTATTGACATTTTTGTCTATTGGATTGCTACCCATTTGGTCAGATCTTTTCAACTCTAAACTTTTAAATGTTGTGCATAGGGTAGTCTCTTCATCTTCTCCCCATTTCTTTTTTTTCAAAATATCTCCCTCCATTTTGAAAATCTTCTTTGAGTGAACTACTTTTGTTCTAAACTTTGACCACTTTGCAAAAAGATAGAAACTTTGGCCTTATGCCATTGTCTTTTCAAACTTTTTTTCTTAAATCAAACTTGTAAATAAACTAAACCATACTTGATTTAAGCTTCAAAAAAGCCAAAAAGAACTAACTCATTCAAACCATTTTAGGCCTTTGTGCCTTTCAAACTTAAATTTTGTTAAAATTAATGCATCCCCTTTGAAATTTGTATCACGAACTACGAGCTTTTGATCCCTCATTTTTATGTTGGTACGTAGGCACAAGACCGAAGGTTTTGTCAAACATAAAAATATAATTAATGAATTCTTTTCTCATCCCCCAATTCTATTTATCTATAAACATCACTTTGTACAAAATACATATGCACACAAAAAGGGCTCCCTAGGAGTACCTAGGACACTTTGGGTGCTAACACCTTCCCTCTGTGTAACCAACCCCCTTACCTGTGATCTCTGACTTTTATTAGTTTTTATTTGAAAACTTCTTATTTTTGGGTTTTGTTCGTACTTTTTCCCTTTTCCCTTGGAAACAATAAAAGCGCGGTGGCGACTCTTGTTAATTGATCTCTAGCTTGTCAATAGCTTGATGATCATGAATTTCCCGCTACACCATCACCTCTCAAGAGGAACGTTTCATAGTTATTCATGATCCTCTAACTGCCTAGGATGAAACTTTTCATAGCTTTGCCTCATATGCTACAGAGAAATTCAATGAGATTCTTCACAACATGGCTTAAAACCATGTTGCAACTCAAGTTGGCATCAGTCAAATTATTCGTGAGTAAAATGACAATAGTGATCATTATCTTCAGTTTTACTGAGAGATATGTGAGGTGTTGGATGGTGAGCATGTCGTTGCTTGGCTCCGTGGTAGAGGTAGAGGTCGAGGTCATGGACATGGTCATTATTAGGCATCATTGTGGACCTAGTTTTTTTATGCATGCGTTTCTATTTTAATTTCTTTAGTATTGTAGACCTAGTTTTTCATTGTTGTGTTATGTTATTGCAACCCTTTATGACAATTATGTAATGGATATCATTTCTTTTGATATATTCGGTTGTTTAATTATGTGTAGGCTTTATTTTCAATTTGACGTAATTCTATGTGAGTGCATGTTATAATTGATTTGTTTAATCTTTGTAATGCCTCTGAGTGAGTTATATGTTGTTGTTTAATTTACATGATTCTTCTCACATTTTCTATCTTTGCATTTCTATTTTTGATGTTGTCAAAGGGGGATAAGCACAAGGTTTATGTAGCACATATTCAGGGGGAGCTTTGCCAAAGACATCAAGAGTGCCTACTATATTTTTCTATCATAAAAAGGGGGAGTATGTGAGTGCAATAAGCTCTTAAATATGTTTTGAATGATGTCAAAACTTGGTAGCTTAGCTCTTTGTGTATGTTGGACCTTATAGTCTTTGTCTAGATGTGCGTCATCATCATAGGACATGTAAAATTAGATTACGTAAGCCATCAGAAGCTAAAAATATGATTTTTTTTCATAAAAAGTTATGCATGGGTGGATGCATCTTTGGTAGGTATCGATACATATTGAGTTAGTTTTCAAAAGACTTGAGTTTACCTCTAATGTATCGATACATAGGAAAGATGAGTCGATACATCTTGCGAATGGGTCGACTCATTCATGGTTGAAGTCGACTCCATCTGTAAGATCTTTTTAAACAAACACCATTTCCTTCAATGTATCGATACATTAAAGGGATGGGTCGATATATTCATCAAATGAGTTGTATCCCCAGTGTTTGGAGTCGACTCTTTCTGAAACATTTTTTAAACAAATTGGGTACTTCCTTCAATGTATCAACTCCTTCATGGCTAGTATTGAATCATTCAGCTTATGTATTGACTCATTCCAGATTTGAGTCAATACATTATGTTTCAACTTTCTATATTTTCATTTGGCTAAAAATATATTTTACTTGTTTTCTTTCAACACACACATACATATAAATATGATTCATGCATCATTTCTCATATTAAAACCTGAAAGATACAAAGATTTCTCATCATTTCCAACCTTTCTTTGCATGCATTCAACAACTACACATAATCATTTTTGTTGTTTGTCATCAAGAAAAGATTGATAAGGTCCAATTTAGGTTGGTGTAATCAAATTGGGTTGAGTTTTTCTTTGGGGGTTTCATTGATAAAACCTTTAGGGGTTTTACTCTAAGATCAAGGGTTGATTTGGAGGTTTTTGCATAAGTCTTTGGAACTTGGATTCAGGTAAGTGAAAGCTTTGAAGAACGACGGTTCTTGCAAAGGAGTAGTGGTAACCAAAGGATCAATTGAAAGGCTTAGGGAAAGATTTTGCAACTTGGATTCAGCCGAGTGAAAGCTTTGAAGAATGGTGGTTCGGTCAAAGGAGTAGTGGTAATTGGAGGATCAAATTGGAGATCTTGTGTGATTTGATCTATCTAAGATTAAGGTAAGATAAGGAGCTAGGATCAACATAAAACATAGGGTTTGGGGATTTGAATTTCTAATAATTCTCTTGTAAAGTGATATTGCAAAGGTTAATTACAATATATATATATATATATATATATATATATATATATATATATATATATATATATATATATATATATATTTACATTTTTGATAACACTTAGTGTGTAATTTGATTTGCTGAAAACTTTGGTTGTGTTGAGGTGTCTTAAACTATTTTTCTGAAACCATTGCAATCTAAACAATTGCAATTGATTTGTCACACCTTCAACACAAAGAGAATTAAGCTTGGTGTATTGCACACCAAGTGTTTAATAATTTGATTGCACACTAAGTGTTCGATAAAATTCCTTAGTCAAGTTTAATTTTACATTTCATTAGAAATCGTTTATCTTAGTGTGGTTTATATTCAAACAAATTACATTGAACTTAATGGTTTGCTTTTCTCATCTTTAACATACCTTATACTACGGTTTGTACGCAATCTGATTCTACCAAAAATGATTCGGATAGATAAGACTCGGTTCAGATTCTCTTATGCTTGCCATAATAAAAATATTTTTCAAATCAAAATTTTTGTTTAGCGATCTATTCACCCACCCACCCACCCACCCCCCTTCTAGATCGTTTCCCTCGTCTAACAGAAAAGTTCCTTAATATGAAAAAGAAACTGGGATCAGTTACTTGGAATGCAATTATGAAAGCTCTCTTAGCTTTTAAAGATGGATTTGAATTTAGATTGAGGAATGGGAACTCCTCTTTCTAGTTTTCCAATTGGTCTAGGATAGGGAAATTAGCAGAGCAGGTTCTATATACGGATATCCATGATCTAGAAATGCGAGTGAATGACGTTTAATTAGATGGAAATTGGAACGTCAATTTATTATATACTAATATTCCTCCAATTGTTTGTGACCGCCTGAAAGCGCTTCCCATTTGTTTGAATTCCTTGATTTTTGATCAGTTAACTTGGAAAGGAAATTTAGATGATATCTATACTGCTCGAGATGGTTATAAATGGCTCAACAAACTTGAGTTTGTTCTGAATACAATAGACCATAACTCTTGGAAGTGGGTGTGACATATTCATGCTTCTGAGAAGGTTAAATTATTCATTTGGATGGATATACATAAGTACCTTCCTACGAGATCAATGGTGTGTCATCGTGGAATGCTCCAGATGAATCTTTGTCATAGATGCAATCAGGATGCTGATACGACTCGACACTGCTTGAGAGACAGTGAATTTGCTACTCGCTTTTGGAAATATATTGGCTTATTGGACCCATTATTCTTCCAATGGGATAGTTTATTTGATTGGATTAAAAATAGAATCAATGTTGGCTCTATATTTTTTGTTGCTTGTTGGTGGTTGTGGTGTGCTAGGAACAAATTGTGTCTTGCGAATGAAAGGGTGTTTTCATATACTTTGAAACTCGTCGTAATGAATTATGTTAATCTGTTAGATAAATGTTTTCTCAAGCATAATATGTATCATTCAACGAGAACGATCGCGTGGAGTACACACAAAGGTAGTAATATGATTTTAAATGTTGATGGCAGTAGTCTCAGTAATTCCGCCATATTGGGTTTTGGTGGATTGATTCGAAATGCTAATGGTGCTTGGGTTCATGATTTTGTAGTTAATATTGGTTATTCCTACGTCATTCATGTTGAGCTAATGGCATTATATCATGGGTTGTGTATGGCCTGGGAACCTGGCATAAAAGACCTAATATGTTATTCTGACTCCAACTCTACTATCAAGCGTACCTGAGAGCCTGTTAATGCTTAGCATCACTATGTCGTGATTACTCACAATATTAAATATTTTCTCTCTAGGAAATGACAAGTTCAAATATTCCATACTCTTATGGAGGGGAATGCTTGTGGTGACTACCTAGCAAAACATGGAGCTGATAATGATGTGATATATCAGTCTTTTGCATATCCTCCTATAGGAATCATCATTCTCCTGCTAGATGATGCTAGTGGAACTTTATTTCCTAGATAATTTCCTGTTTTTTTTTCTTTTTCTCTTCCCAATGTACCAAAAAAAGACTATGTGTGATAAGAAGTATCTAAAATATATGTTAAGGGTGAACCAAGTAATATTAACAGTTATTTCCTTTTAATAAAAAAAAGTGATTCTTATGCCGCTTAGAACTCTATAAAAATGGGTTAATATCTAATTAGTTCTCTTTTATACGTGGCGAACTTGAAAAACACCTTTGTAGAAAGAACATGGATTTTACATTTGTCTCAAATTATGCGACATGGTGTTGCCACGTTGGATTTTCTTTAAGGGAATTGCTTAAGGTGCCCTAAAGATTGCTACCACATATTCGTGAAACATTAAAAATATCTCTAGAATTCGAAGATGCATCTCCGAACACACTCCAAACACACACATATCCCTTTTTTTAGTCATGCCCTAAATATTTGACTAAATTGAATATGGAAATGCATCTTTGTAAACCTTGCATAGGTGTATTTTTGGAACATAATGAACCATAAACAAACACATAATTGAAAAGATGCAGATTGAAGATAAATTTACATTGATAATATAAAAACTGAAACATTATATAAGTAATCGTTAACATAAATTGAACATTACATTTCAAAATCCAGTTGGACACTTTAACATCTTTATAATATCTTCGATCAATCTCACAATCAACACATCCAACTCGATCAGACATTTTGTTTCGTAACAGAAAAGTATTCCACATAACCATTAAATTTTCACTTGTCTTCAACTTAAAGTTGTTGAACTGAATCTTCCTTTCATTGTCAAATGAGGGTGAACGGTACTCGAGCTTCAAAAAAATTGATTGTCGGAGTATTGTAGGATATTTTCTAGTATGAATTTCATATATGCATGAGGGATGTACTCATTGAACTTAAATTCAATTGAGTGTTTTGCATCGTTGAAGTGGACATATGCGACATGTCATTTGATGTCCATTCTGGTGTAATGCGATTTGGTAAAAAAAATGAGACGAGAGCCACATTTTTGTATAAGTTCTAGGTCAATATGGACCTTACAAATTCTATCTTATACTAGGGAACATTATGGAGATACATTTTCGGTACCATATTCTAGAGATTCATTTTTGGACCTCCTAACAAAATCAATTTCATAAACATTGAGAAACAAAACCTATTTTGAAATGAAAATTAGAGAAATATTATGATACTTAAACATGTATTGAAAATTTTGAATATGTCTATATTTGGCATCATTAATATTAATGGAATATTACATACAAAACATGTATAACCACATAAATACATCGTTGAATAAAAACTAAAATGAATCAAAATATGTGTCACCGTATAAATCTTTATCTATGGGTGGTACGGCCTTTGACTTTTGTTTATTCATTTCTCTTTCAATCTTTCTCAACTTGGTGAACTCTTTCATCCTTTCCAAAAAATGATTCGGCCACGTCTCAGCTTCCCTTGTTGAACGAATTATCCACTCTATTGGTGTCAATGGTATAGGGCATCCCGGTTTCAAATAAATTTGAATAAAGTGTCGCGTTTTTGAAATCCATCCAATACACATAATATGATCATTTGGATTTTAAGGTGGTGCAGTGTGTAGCGGAAAAAATGTTTCTGAAAACAATGTCTTGTCAGATCAATACACACTCTTTCATATGCACTTGCTATAAGATGACGCATTTTAGGGAAGCACATCCATTTTTCATCCGGTGACGATCCACTAATGTAAGGAACAAGAGATTCATGAATTGAATCAAAATTTTCTTCTTTTTTTCATATAGTCGTGTGTATGATTATTTATGGGCCTTCAACTCTTTGATAAGTTAAATGCATACAAATGGATGATTCTTCTCTCCTTAACTGAGCAAAGCAGAAACAAATCGAAAACCGCAGTTACCGTCACCCTCAATATTTATGATTCATTCAATGTATTTGTGCATAAAAACCAGCATCTCGTCGGTGAATTGGATTTTTGGTAAAGGCGGTGAATCATGAGGTTTTCTGATGCGAGCTCTTTTGAAAATGCTCTTTTGAGATTTTGGAGTTGGAGAATCCATAAAAAATTTGGCAACATGTTCAAAATAGGAAGGATATTGCATTGTTGAATTGTCACTCGGTGTTGGTTTGGCCTTCTTAGGAGCACCTTTTGTTTTTTATCGATTGAGATGGTGATTTCAAATCAATGTTTTTTGGATAAGTAATCTTCCATAATTTCTCTTTGATGTGGAGTTTCATATTGTCACCGACTTTCAAAAATCTCTCTTGTATCACTTCACATTCGGTTAAGATAGAGATATTCGATTTATCTCCCTTCATCACACCATCATCACCAAACCTGGGCATTTTCTAATGAGTGAAAATCCCATCCATTCATATTGGGTTATCATGTTTCACATTTTTTAAAATTATATAATCACATGGGAGACCATACGTTTTTCTAAGTGTGCAACCACACTTTGAGCTATCGGAACCTACATTATTCGCTCGTTTAGCTTCGTGAAAATAAAATTCAATCCTGCTCATGATATGTTGTCGACCAACTGAAAATATAGATTGTTGTCTTTGAACTTGTGTTCCAACACTGTGATGTTGCGACCAAATGATGTTTGTATCTCATTATGCTAATTTTGGATCATTTGGTTCACATAGTCTCAATCTCTACACAAATCACTCTTACTATTTTCCAACCAATTCTTCAGTGTAGCATGGGTAGACTCAACTCGGTTAGTTGTTGTATTTCTAATGTGTCTAACCTGATCGGTTCAAGCACAGACAATTTTTTCCTTCACCTGGTCCAGAATTGTACTTTCAACATATTTCAACAAATCTGGATATTTCTCACACACATTCTTGAAATGTATAAAAGCATCGGTATATAATTATTTCATAGAAGAATTTATTATCACATTCCATGCATCAATTATTCTTTCCACTATCACGCTAGCTTTGACCATTTTTTCCGTCTTCACCCTTAATTTTTTTTGTCCCAACCACGGGTTTAACTTAACTTCTCACATTCTTTGTGATGTGATATCTACAAAGTAATGTGTATAAAGTAGGAAAGAACTTTGCAACCAAATTCATCAATGTGGTATCACAGTCAGTGACAATGATTTTGAGTGTGTCTTCTTTGTCCTTCAACATTGTTTGACGCACTTCTAAGGCCCAAGTTACATTTTCCTCTTTTTCGCTCTCCAAAAATGCAAATCCGACAGAATAAGTCTTTTCGGTAGAGGTAACACCAACAATTTCCAATAGTGGAAGCTTGTACTTGTTTGTCTTATATGTTAAATAAATGATGGTACAATAGGAAACGTGTCGAACAACTTTATGGAATCAGGATGAGTCCAAAATATATCGCGAACGATTAGCCAATTCTCGCATGCTCAATACCTAGATACATAATTGTTATCATCTAGAAGTTTCAACAGTTGTTGCATTTCAGTTGTATCTCCCTTAACGCCTTGTTGTTAAGGACACGAGTATTGTATACTTGTTTGATATTTGAGATATTTTTTGGTCTTTTATGTTTCAAAGTTGCAAGTATGTTTTTGGGTTGCACCATATTCAATATCATGTCCGAAATGATTTATGTCTCTTCCAAGATAAGGCAACATGCAATTGGATGCCCGGATAAATTGTCACACGTGTCATGGTTATGTAAACCACAAATTACATTATATCTCCATTTTTTATTTGGAAAAATATAACCACATAACTTAAAGGGACACTCACATTTTCTCAAATCGGTGTCATCTAGTTTGAACTTTAGGAGAGGAGTTTTATACTTCCTAATTCTTTCGCATATCACTGTCACAAATGCAACTTTTCCATATGAACCATTATCGGACCTTTCGATTATAACATCAAACCCTAATTTGGATGCCTCCGTGCGAATCCATTGAAGCATATGATCACGAAACTCAAAATCTTATCCATTTGTAAATTGGTTCTCAACATCTACCTCTTTCACATCAACATGTTAGGCATCCGTAGACACAATAGGTTTCAAGAAAACATCAGGGTACACCATATTTAATGCAAACAATAACATAGAATATTCAAAAACAACCTGAAATGAACACTGAATGATTCTGAAAATGCACTTCAGTAAGAATTCATACAGAATCCGAAAATTCATTTTCAAACGCAACCTAACTTTTACAGATAAAAAACAAGATTAATATGAGCAATAAGGAATGGAATAAATGATCTTTACCTTGAATTTCAACTTCTTTTTCTCCTCTGATTGATGAAACACAAGACTGAAGTTTTTGAGTGGAAATCTTGATTGAGAATAGAATAATTTTTTGTAAGGGTTTGGAGAAAATATTGGTAATGATGTTTGATCATGTAGGATTATGTTTTAATAAAAATCACGTTGACAGTTTCGAAAATGCACATCCGGAATTGACTGACATGCAAAGGTGGCAGGTTTTTTAATTCTTGCTTCATAAGTCCATAAATGTACTTCCGAAAAAGTCACTGAGTTGTTAAATTAGGAATAAAATGATAGGGTGAGGCCCGAGATGCATCTCCTAAATAAATTTTGGAAAAAAAATATAGGGTTAGACTTGCTTGGATCGTGTTTCAGTGAGGCACAAGGTGCGTTCGGAGATGCATTTCCAAAATCATAATAGGTGTCTTTTCTCCTATTTTTATTTGTCTTAAATTATTTATCCCTTTAGAATACTAATGTGATATTTATTATTTCTTTCCACTAACTTATCCTTATTTATTTTATTTTAAATCATATAATTACTCCACTGTCTATTATTAATAAGGTTATTTTAGTAAATGATATTTGTTTTATCATTGAAATCAACATAATTAATCATTATCTTAAAAAATATGAAAATCTCAAACAGGACACCTATTATGAGATGAATGGAGTATATGTTTGTTTTGAATAATATTTTGCTATATTTTTAATTATAATCTCTTCTCAAAATATTCTAAGAGACATCACTCTTACACCAAAAGTTTAACAATTAAATATTGTTGTTTTTATCATAACGAGGTCGTTGAATCCCAATTCTTTTAACACTTAGTATCTCTTTAACATTTTTCTAAATCACCACTTTTTCTCCTTAAAGTCTTAAATCTCTCTCTCTCTCTCTCTCTCTCTCTCTCTCTGGTTTCTTTATCTTTCTCTAAAGACATAACTAGGACCATCTTTGAGGGAGCGTAAGCTGGACTACCATTCAGGGTCTCAGATTTACCACAATTAAATTGTGACAAAATTGAAGGAGAATTGTCATCCAAGGCGCAGCGGAATTTAAAATTTCTCCATTTAGTGATCCTTACGAATGGGCATGATCAGTGATAGAATCGTTACCTCTTGTGGCGATTCAAACCTTTGGTGCAGATCTCTTGTAACGATCAAAACCTTGGATACAAATCCACTGAGCGATCACGAACGTTGAACGATGACAACGTCTCTACTCAGTCCACACGAGCGGGTTCCTTCAATCTCAGTGCTAGCTGGTACGAATGAAGGCTTTGAGTGAGAGAGAGAGAGAGAGAGGGAAACGAAATTCCAAGTTTTCACTTGAGTTGAGTCTAAGTGACAATGCTTCTACCCAAGGGTTCTATTTATAGAACCACTTGTGTGGGCTTCAAGCTAAAAAGCCCACTTAAGTGTATTTTGGCCCATATCTCATAATATGCCAAAATCACATAAGTATTTGGTACCTTACCATATTTCGTCTCCCACTTACGTCCACTGTACCTTACGGTGTTCCTTAGTTACTCTATTTCTCATCAATCCGTCCTTGTGTGTGACCCTGTAGGTTTTCGCAACGTTGGCAATTATATTAAATCACGCATTTAACATAATAAATAGTGAGCGGTATCTAGCAACACATCACTGCTACCCAAGTCACGAAAATGTTATGTGATCTGACAAAACCTCCTGTGATAATAATTATGTGTATAATTACCCCTTTTCCCTTATGTCTATATTGAACACAAGGTATAGACCGTGTCATCCTTGTCGAGTTCAATATTGGGCTCATAGACATTTATCCTATTACGCAGGATGGGAAAATTCCATCTAGGTCACTCATGTCCCTCAGCATGCTTCGTGGAGTATCCATCAACTGTCTTTATGGTTATCCAGTTACGGACAACGTTGGATCAGCAATAAAGCACTCGACTCTACATCTAGGATCCATAGTGGTTTCAGGTCGAAGAGTGGTATACACCATTATCACCATGAGAATAACTTATGACACTTTGCATAACTTTCTATATAGTATTCTCATAGCGGGTCAATCTGGTATAAATATTACTCTTAATATTCATACTTATGTTTAAGACTTGATAACTCTTTATCCATGATCCATGAGATGTGATCATCAGTCTACAAACATAATAGTCTTAATGCTTTAATGTTATCCCACTTCACAATAAAACTCGACTACGGATACTTTAAGAATAGTGTCCCTATGTTTAATGTGCTCTCATGATCAAGTCACACTTGATACATTAAACGGACTATCTATTCCAGGGACTTTATTAAACAACCATAATAAAGAAAAAGTCTTTTATTATTAATAAATAATTCGATACAAGTACCAAAAGTATTGGCCTCTAGGGCTTACACCAACAATCTCCCACTAGCACTAGAGCCAATCAGGCATACCCCTAATTCCCGTTGATCTAGTATGGCCATCATGCTTCTGTTGCGCAAGAGGCTTTGTTAGTGAGTCAACAATATTGTCAAGTGTAGGTACTCTACATATTTTCACATCTCCTCTATCTATTATCTCTCGAATGAGGTGATAACGCCTGAGTATGTGTTTGGATCGTTGGTGAGATCTAGGCTCCTTAGCTTGTGCGATAGCACCATTGTTATCACAATAGAGACCAATAGGATCCACAATGCTAGGGACTATGCCAAGTTCACTAATGAACTTTTTGATCCAAACAGCTTCCTTTGCTGCACTTGAGGCAGCAATATACTCGGCCTCGTTGTAGAATTAGCAATTGTATCTTGCTTTGAACTTTTCTAGCTCACAGCGCCACCATTTAAGCAAAACATATAACCATTGGAACCATTCATATTAAAGCGTCTCAGCACTTTGTCTATGTACTCTGACTTAGGCCAAGCATTTTGTGATCTATCTCTATAGATTCTGATTCCTAATTTATAGGTTGCTTCACCTAGGTCCTTCATAGAAAAGCATTTCCCCAACCAAGACTTTACTTGTTGCAGGGTAGGGATATCATTTTCAATGAGTAATATGTCATCTACATATAATACCAGGAACACGATCATGCTCCCACTATTGTTGCTTTTTTATTGCGGATTATTGTTGCTTTTTTCAATAACCTTTCTCGGATCATTACTATTTGGCACTTTTTGTTCCGTTTCTAGCCACTGTTTAACATTTATCATTATTTATTCTCATTTGACCCACTTAGATATTGTTTTCCCACAAGTGGCCATAGTATTATGACCCCCACCCCTAGATCAGTTAGTCCCAAAATCAAAATCATTGTCGACCACCGCATACGCCCTCACGCGTCTCCGTTGTCACCTCCGTTTTGGAAATCCAAGCGTTAGTTTGCTTGCCCGACCTTACATGTTTTGTCTGTATGGTCAAAATTGAATTCCAACATACTTTGTTTGAGGTTTTTTTTTGTTAGAACTATTTTTTATTTGGTTATTCATTTAACGCTTGTTGTCTCGACAATGAAAAATTTGTATATTATGGTACACCTTCAACAATTACTAATAAGAGTTTGCACTCACAATCTTCTATTATTTATGGAAATATTCCTAAAAATGTTTGGATTCTTGACTCTAATGTTATTAATCATATGACATTTGATTCCACATTACTATCCTCTTAGACTTCACCGTCAAGTATTCCTTATATCATTGTTGTTGATGGCTTTCATGCTCATACAATTTCCAACAATTTAATTTTCATCCACAAACTTACCCGTGATCAGAATTGTAAAGTGATATTATTTACTTCTCATTTTGTTTTTTAGGACCATACCACACCATAGAGAGACAATTGAAATTGCTAAATAAAAGGAAGGGTTATATTACTTTTCTAAAGAGTCCGATGGTAAAAAGGTATTGTCCTCATATATCCAACCCGAGTATTCATCTTCTGCCTCACACATTTGGTTTCAGCACAAGCGTCTTAGACATCCTCCATATTATATAATTAAGTCTATTTTTTGTCTTTATTCTTACAACATTCTGCTGATTCTTTTAAGTGTGATATTTGTCAGTTAGAAAATACAATTGTGTTTCTTTTCCTTCAAATTTTAATAAAAATGTTGAACCATTTAATAAGGGTGTACATGAGTCGATTTGGATTGAATTTAGCAAAAAACATGACTCAACCCATACATGATACACCGGTTTGGATGAGATAAAATAATCACCCACAACATCATTGGGTCGGTCTGGATAAACCCACAAATTTGTGGGTTGGATTGAATTGGATAATGGGTTACCCAACTTTTTCCCTTTTTTTCTTCTTTATGTAATTATAACTAATGTGTCACCTTTTTTTTCTTAATAAATAATTTAACTTATAACCATTATCTTTTAAGCATCAAATGTCTAAATGCACGATAAAATTCATCATAAATATATTTGCAAAAACCAAAGTTACATTAGAGTAATACTAATGATTGAATATTATACTTGTAAAAGGATTAGCATAAGAACATTAAAGTGTGACATCATAAATAAGTTAAAATCATTAGTTACAAAATAAAAGATATTCAAAAGGTTGTAATTGAAGCAACCAATATTAAGGACATCAAAGTCACCACTCATCAACTTTTTTTTTAAATGTCAAAAAATAGTCACACAATAACCCATGGGTTGTGGGTTGGTTGTGGATTTACCCATAACCCAACTATTTTGAATGGTTTTTCACTTTTGAAAATCGTATTCACCCAATAACATGACTCAACCCCTTTTTTGGGGTCAGTTTAGGTGGATTTTACCGGATTTTTTGGGTTTAACCAACTCATGTACACCTCTACCATTTAATGTCTTTCATTTTGATGCTTGGAGATCTCCCTCTACCTCTAATATTTTTGGTGCAAAATAGTTTGTCTTGTATATTAATGATTGTACTCGAGTAACTTGGATCTTCTTTATTCATACAAAATCAAAAGTACCACAATTATTTATCCAACTATATAATATGGTACAAACACAATTTGAAAAGAATATAAAAAGAATTTGATTTGAGAATGCTAACAAATATGTCAAACATATTTTTTCCAACTTCACTAGTAAATATGATATTATCCATGAATTCACATATGTTGACACTCCTCAACAAAATAGTGTTCAAAAAGAAAAGAAAAAACGGTAAACTCCTCAACAAAATAGTGTTCAAAAAGAAAAGAAAAAACGGTAATTTCCTTGAATTATTTCAAATGTTAATTCCCAACTCTTATTGGAGAAAGACAGTTCTTATTGCTACTTATTTGATTAATCGGGTCCCATCTCGAGTCTTAAGTAATATTAGTCATATTCAATTAATGCTTTCATGTTTTCCCTTTGTTCCCATATTACAAAACCTTTGAGGCTCGTGTATTTGGTTGTGTTGTGTTTGCTCATATTCATAAACAATGTGGCAACAAGTTGGGTCCTTGTGCTATCAGGTGTATCTTTTTGGGTTATGCACCTAACAAAAGAGGGTACAAATGTTGTCATCCTTTGATACAAACCAACAAATGTTCCCATTGAGCAAAATCATAGGATAAGCCTTTAGGAGAAAAAATTTAAAGTTGACAAGAGTTAGTATCAAAGATTAGTGAAAAAGTTGATTTACTTGGCACGTATTAGGTCAAATTTGGCATATACAGTTAATGTGGTTAGCCAATTTATGCATGATCCAAGAGAAAGACTCTTGCAAGTTGTAGAAAGAGGTGGAAGTCTTCACTATGAAAGTTTACACTTGTGCTAATCATGTAGGTTTAATGAGTGATAGAATATTCACTCTAGGATATTGTACATTCTTTTGTTGGAACCTAATTGCTTAGAGGAGTAAGAAACAAAGTGCACCGCTCGATCAAGCGCTGAAACGGAATTTAGAGTTATGACACAAAAATTGTAAATTATTGTAGATGAAACAAGTGTTAAATTTGAAGACCCTATGAAGTTGTTTTGCGATAATAAACTGACTATTAGTATTGCACATAATCCTATTCAAAATGACATGACAAAACACATTCAGATCAATCAACATTTCATCAAAGAGAAATTGAATAGTGGATTGATAACTACAACCTACATTCCTTCTAGATATATGACATGTTTGTTAACAAAGAGTTTACTAACAGAAAGATTCAGCCAACCTTACTTGCAAGTTTGAAATTATTGATATTCATTCATCAGCTTGAGGAAAAGTAATATTATATATAAATAGTAATTTGTAATATTAATCTGAAGCCATTAAGCAAAGCCTATCAAGTTTATTCTTCACTCTATTTAAGTAATATTATTTCCGCAGTGTAATTACAACTTTTAATATATCAAAACCAAAATGTACAGAACTGACTAGGGAGTTGGGACCATATGAGTTATGCTCTAGTAGAATAGTGTTGTGTGTTACATCTTGTCAACCTAAAGCTTCAGAAAGTAGATTACCTCTTCCCACAAACAGCCACAAAGTAGAATGAAAACTAAAACCAATACCAAAGTTGGAAAATAGATACTCATTCCAAACAATATAGGGAGAAATGAGACACTGACAAAGTAAGTACATCTGTCGACATTGTATGTATCAGTGTCAAACACCAGACTCATATGACGATGTATCAGCTTCAGATACCGAACACATTTTATATCTATGAAGTTTCGGTGAGACTCACCAAATGACAGCCATCAAGATAAAACAGTTTCCAAAATGATACAAGTAAAAAATTAAAAGAATGGAATGAAAGGATTCCTAAATCTATGGAATCTAGAGGAATAGGATTATAGCAAATTACTTAGGAAAGAAGGGAGGAATGAAATAACCAAAAAATCTCTATCTTCATGATTTTCCCTTCGTCTTAGCTCCTTCCCGCTGATTACGAAAATGGCTGAGAAGTTGTTGTGCCTGCATGAATGTTTATAACAAGTTAGCATTTTCTCTTGCATATTCAAGATTATGCTCATTAAGTCAGAGACTATTTCCATCTCTAGATAAAATGGAAAGTATAGGAGACTGTTTGGACTTTAGAATGACTTATTTGAGTTTATCTGCTGACATAAAACGCGTACCAGACATTTGGATTCTTGTTTCCATTGTTAAGTTTCATACCTTTTCCTTTGCTCTTGGTGTACCAGATTGAGATAATGCAACTAGAGGAGGTACAGCTCCTTCTTGTAAAACAAGTGTACAAAACCTGGAACTATGAAGGCATAGCTGTAAGAGAATGGAAGCAGCGTTTTCTTTTCCCCTCTGAGAACCCGATTCAACGATTTCAACTAATGAAGGAATGCCACCTTCTCTTGCAATTTCCAACCTTCCTTCGGAAATCGTCGACAGGTTTGACAGAAGAGCAACAGCCTTGTCAACCATTCCATCAGCAGGATCCGTTAACCGAACCAGAAATTGCACAGCTCCAGCTTGAACTATACGAGCTTTATTATCGTGAAATATTGACAGGTTATATAAAGCAGTAGCAGCATCTTTCTTTCCTCTAATTGTTCCTGAGGCAAGAAGTTCCACCAAAGCTTTAACTGCACCGGAACGGCCGATTTTCGCTTTACCATTCTCCATTACAGAGAGGCTGAATAGCGTTGCTGCAGAATTCTCCTTGGCACCGTCGTTTCCTGCCTTTAGAACATGGATAAGGGGCTCTATAGCTCCTGCTTCCATAATCAAGGCCTTGTTGTCTTCATTTATCGACAAATTCAGCAGCGCTGTCACGGCGTGCTCTTGCGTTACTTTTGCGTCTGAGTATAGCAGCGAAAGTAAATGTGTGATAGCCCCACATTGTCCTACAATGATACGGTTTTCTGTGTTATGCTTTGTAAGGAGCCTCAATTCTTCTGCAGCAGAAGTTTGCGCTTCAATTGATTGGCTTCGGAGGTCTTTGATCAATTTATTGACATGAGACGATGTGGTCAATTCACTAAATCCAGAGTTTGACACGAGATGAGAATCAACTCCTAAATAACTATTAGTAGTATTACTGTTATTGTTTCCCCCATTTTCCATCCCTCCCGGATCTACGGATGACACCTTCACATTTTGATGCTTATCGGACATCCTTGACACATCTTTTGAAACTGCGAGTAAACAATCGCTACTAGAAATCGAACTCGAAAATGATTCACTTCTGCTGTGAATATACGGGGATTGTAGCTCCCACTTTTCTATTTCTACATGTGATCCGAAAGAATTATCACCCTTTTGTTCTTCAAATACATTTCCAGTATTATGCTCAGAGTTACTCAAACAATTGGTGTTATTTTCGTCGGACCAAGTTGATATCATAGCTTTGACAGTATAATTCGGAATGAGATTTGTATGAGTCAGTCTTTGACGAGTCTTCGGACAAACATTCAACCCATGATCGAGCCACTTTTGAATGGATTGCCTCTCGTATGTTTGACCCGAAGCCACAATAACAGGATCCAACATGAGTTCTAATGATAAAGGACAGCGAAAGTATGGAGGGAAAGAGACATCGCTTTCGACTGCAAAATACTCGGTTTTAACCACATAATCACGTAAGTTGCGAACAAGGTTCACAACTTGATTGATTTCTTCCATGTTTCCTTTCACTTTGTGTTCTCCCGCATTCAATCTTTCTTTTTCCACAGCAATAGTTTCATTCAAGAGCTCCTGGTTTGATGTCAAGTTAAGTAACTCAATAATTTCCTTTAGATTCTCATTGCAAGGTTCAATATTTCGGTTTTCCAGTTCCTTTTCTATAAAAACCATTGCCGTTTCCTTCTTGAGACACTGAAGTTCTTCAATATAGTGCTGAAAAAAGTTGCTAGAAATAAGTCTCACACACGTTTTGAATCAACAAGAAACGCGCAAATAAATTAACTAAGACTATCGTAATTTATGCTCCTAACTTCGCACATACCTGGAGGTTAGCCAAAACCGATGCAGACGGAGGTGACAGTAACGATTTAACTATCATGTGACAAATGTCGAGTGAAGTGTTTTGTATCTTGATCAACAATGTTCCGCTTTGTAGAACCTGAAAAATTAGAAACGATCGCAACAAAACACTTAGCTCGGCTGTATCAATTTATAAGAATAAAAGTAATTACTTACACTGTAAATCTTGCTCATCTTAGGACCCCATTTTTCAATGAAATCTCTTGCTTCATTAACCCGGATATCTAATTCTTCGCATACTATACATAAATTTTCGTGTAAAGGAACATTGTAATCCATAATGTCATCGAGCACTGGCTTCAAACGCTTTAACACACCGACCATATTATTGCAGATCTTCTGGAAGGGTATAGGTTTCACTGTTTGGCAAGAAACCAAAAGAACGAATCGAGAAATGCTGTTGATCAGACATTTTACTGAAGCTGTTTTCGTTTGACCTGCTTAAGTGAAACCGCACACAAAACTAATGTTACACAAATATGGAAAGAAGATAATCGCTATATGATGAACGACATACCCGATTTAGCTCGGTATTCGTTTAAAACAGTTCAATGTAACTCCAATGCATGGAAGAATCAAAATTGACAGATATTCTAAGCGTACTGCCACAAGTTTCTCTTCATGCAAAGCACATATATCGTGACTATTGATTTTAATACAAAAACACATTTGGATAATGCACTTAAAAAGAAGACAACATACATGATTTTTTATGGAACTGACTTGAAGCAAGAATATATTATTAGAATTTCGATTGAGTCTAACCAGGGCCGTCTTAAGTTTTCGGAGGGCTGTCTTAAGTTTTCGGAGGGCTGTCTTAAGGTTTTGGAGGCCATGTATAGAAAACAACTGATAAAGAATAGGAAATAGGGAAAATCCCTTGAATTACACAATAATATTACAGAACTTCGAGGATCTGCGACTCCCTAATGGCAAAATGACCATTTTCCTATCCAATTCCACGATAACTGCTACTTAATGAAAAATCTAAAAGTAGGTTAACCACGATTTAAGTGTGACAAATCAAATAGGATCCCTATTTTGCCTTGGTTTAACCGTGACAAATATTTTATGAGGCTCGTTTTATCCACGGTTTAAACATGTCAATTTTTTAGTCCTATGCGGTAGCATGCCTTGCCCACCCTCAAAGACGACCCTAAGTCTAACACAACCCTAGAAAATCAACTTGAGAGTGAGGGATGTCTTTCACTTATAAAATCATTTTCAGACTTTATCTCATTCAATTTAGGACTCTTAACATAACCCCCTCACACCCATGACTGAATATCTGGAGCATAACCAATGAGACTTGATAGCAGATGGTCCAAGAGATCTCAAATAGCTCTTGTACCATCTTAGAATTAGAGATAGGTCTAACTCAAGTCTACAAAATCAGTCTATATAATGAGGTATACCCCTAACCTATAAACTCATTTTCAGACCTAGCTCTTAATAAAATAGGTCTAGGTCTAGCACTAAATTACAAAGAGGCTATAAAGAACCATGCAAAGGGTGACCCAGTATATATACATGTCTCCCACCATTTCAGAAACTTGGAATGCAACTTTGCCTTTGTGGAAATGTTGATATAGGTCTAATCCCAATGAAAATGGTGCATGCAAAACAAGTCAAAGTCCACTGTAGGAGAAAGAACTTTTTGTTCAAAAGTAGTGAAAAATAATAGAGGAAAAGACAACAACTTCCACTAAAAATGAGTATAACTCAACTACAAACTCAAAGTACATGAATAAAATATTCCAATCAAACAAATCACTAGTAAGAAGCTTAAACAACAGCTTAGAAAACAAAAGTTAGGAACTTGTCAAGTAGATTTCAATTTCATCAAACATTTCAAAATCTGTAACACCCTAGTTTTCCACAGAAAACCCATAAACAGCCCAACAAAAAGTTCAGATTTTTAGTATCAACTAAACAAGAAAACGAATGGATCCACCTATAAATCAAAAACAAAAAACATGGTAGCTAAGAAATCGACATAAAAACATCATTCTGAGTATAAAAACATAAGCTTTATATTATTGCATTTTGCATACCTATATGCATAGTTGTGAAACTCAAATAGAACAGATCCTGATCAACTTCAAAGTTCAAACCATAAAGAATGAAGTGAAAGTTTCCAAAAACAAGTGATTTATGAATTCAAATCGTTGTCATTGAAACACTTGATCCTCATTCTTTACTTCATCTCCTTGTTTTCCAACAAAGTAGTCTGAAAAAGCTGAGAGAAAGGAGAGAGTACAACCAACAACTACAAGAAGGAATTTTTTGAAGAAATTAGAAACAAAAAATAAGGTTTATTGGGTGGGTCCCTTAATGGGACACATATACAGTTGCAAAATGTGTTGTGTTTAGTTATAAAATTTAATTTGACCAAAAAGAAAGTTTATAAAATTTAATTAAGTCAATAACGAAACTTTATGAGATAATGAATGTAATATAGTAATGATTTAGTTTTTTAATTAATTTAGTGCTTGTAGTCTTACAAAGATGGATAAAGTTTCACTAGTAGATTCGAACTCATGCTCTTGTATTTGATAGTTTTATATAATTATAACTGTTTTATTTTTTTTTAGAATAATTTTATTCTGTACAGTAAGAAATAATTATAATTTATTTTTTTAGTTTTAATTTCTTTTTACAATTTGGTTAATTAATAAATAGTTATAATTTATTTATTTAGTTTTAGTTTTTTATAATTATAATGTATTTTTTATTCTTAGTTTTTTTCTTAACTTATGTTTGTTACATCTTAATTCTTTAATTCTATGGATAAGGAAACTAATATATCAAATCAAATTTTCTGAAATACTTTAAGGTGAAATTAGGCCTTAAAATTTTGACCAAACTAAGTTATCTTTTCCCTAAAAGTCTGAATTTTGTTGCATGAAGAAATAAGCAGATTGCATATTCCAATTCTGCATTTTCTGGCCAAACAAAATCTTTTACTGCAAAAAAGGGAATAATTGCAAACGGCAAACCTCAACTACTTGCCCTATTGTATTGATATGCTGTCTCAGATCTTTGGACAGTTGCGTGTAAAAAGGTTACATAATAAATATTTGAGTACTAAATACTAGTACTACATGTATTCACACAAAAAAAAGTTTACTGCATGATGTGTTTTGGTTTATGTTATCTACTTGTCTCAGTTATAAAATATGCACAGGTTGAAATAACAAATCACAGAAACTAAGAAATTTAAGTGACAATAATATTTTTATTAAAGTATATTTATGTACTTTTGAAATTCAATAAAGATGATGACTCAACTCATCTATGTAACTGCAAAAGGTATTTATGTTTTGATTATGTGAAATTAATAAATAATCTTTTAATTCTTGAGGTTGAAATACTAATAAAGATGATTTTTTAAGTTGAGTAATAGGGAGAAAATAGTTTTCTCCTACTTTTCTAATGGGTGTGTGGTAGTAGGGATAAATTATTTCTCCTAAATTGGAGGGACTCTTTCCTTCCTTTTTGATATGGCTAAATTGACTTTCTTCTCCACACCTCGTCGGTCATGTGTGGGTAAGATGGATTAGGTGGTCATCATGGGTTTGGGTCGGACGATCCAAGTCATTGTTTAGTGACCTAAGTTAATGCCTTCCCGGGTCTTTCCATGGCTTTGGGTTGCTTCTTTCCATACCTAATAAAGTTATTCCATTTCACGGACCCTCAAGCACGAAATCTTGGAAAGGTGAAGTGATTAATTTATGTGCAATGGTTTATGTGAAACATATGATAAAGAGACTCACAAACATTGCTTCGGGTGAGTCCCTAGAGTGTTGCTTAAGGTGAGTCCCTTAAGCATTGCTTTTGGATGAGTGCTTAAAGCAATGCTTAGGGAGGCACGTGCAACATTTAATGCTTAGGCATGCTAGCTCTTTTTTGGGGAAGGCGTGATTATTGTGAGTCATTGACTATATGCATGCATAAATAATGAGTTGTAGATGCTCCAATTCTCCAACCGTTGGAGCATACATATGTTAGGCCAATGATAGCCTATGAGACCTAGGTAATTGTCTTTATAATAGTGAGATTCTGACCATTTTCATCTTGACTTTATCTCCATATTTTCTATATTTCTGAAGTACAAACCTCTTCTTAGATTTTTCTAAAATCAACTCCATCTTCCGTCCTTCATCACCTAAGCGCATGTATTAAAAAATTTCCTCTTCCATTCAACCTTTTCTTTTTCCAATAAAGGCAATTATTATAGATTTAAGTGAGAGTGAAAATGTAGTTGAGCCTTCAACTAATAGGGAACATATATATATATATATATATATATATATATATATATATATATATATATATATATATATATATATATATATATGTTGAGATATTGTATGGAAAATGATAAGTGGCCCAACGAGACAGTTGATTACAAACTTTTTGAAATATGGATATTTGAAAGTTATGAATATAGTTTTGGTTCCAATAGTTATACCGGCACCTTTTTCCCTTATTCTTTCCTAGGAAAATTAGGATAATTGATGGCTTTTAGCTCATCAAAACACTAAGAATTTGAAGACTATGAGATTGTCTACACCACTCATGAAAAAGTGGATTCCTATCGTAATAACATAAACCTATCACGATCAGCCAACGAAGCATATGTAATCTTGGAGCCTTGTTTTGAAAAAGAACAGGTTAACACAGTTGCCTCTACCATCACCTCAAGTGAGTTCTTCTATCTACATCTTCCTATCATTCGTGAACTAGGGGTGTTGATTCTCTTTACCCTCTTCAAGTTTGAGGTCCTTACGACTATGAATGACGCCCCTCTCATATATCGCTCAATGGGTGGCCTTTCATTAGGGCGTCCAAGATTATTAGTGGCCGTCTGGAGGTCAAACCTACTATAGCATTTTATTTTCCTTTTATGACACTAAGATGTCATCTAGAACACATTATGGGACCTTATACGCCTTGTTGGGAGGGTCTTCTTCACCCCTCACTTAAATTACTTTAAGAATTAGGATAACATGTATGTGAGGGTGAGATTGAGATAGTACATTCATGATAATATTTGAGGAAGATGGCGGTTATTTCTTCCCTATGTACTGGATCAATGAACCTGTGGCCATAAGCGGCTTCAGCCATGATTATCTAACCAGTACAAGAAGGGAAGTCGTTGAGATCTTGAAAACATTCGCCATTATGAGTTCCCATGAAATAGTGGAACTTGGCAGTCGTGATGATTAAGAGAAGAGAATTTATGAGTACTTACGTAAGTTTGGTTTTATTTAGGTGTTTTATGATCAGGTTATTTCTTCTATCTAATGTTCATTATTTTTTATTTTTGCAAAGAGGATGGCTCCAATGAATATTGTTGAGTGAAAACATCCCATGCAAAGAAGAAGGTTGGGCAAGAAGAAATTTGGTAGGAAGATCATAAAATTCACTGAGGTGGCCTTTTGATCAAGGGTAAAAAAGGCTCATATGTAAGGTTGAAATTCTGGTGTAGTCAGAATTCAAATGTTCTACTCAAAGTCATGACATCTGATCCAACATTGTAACTAATTCAGCAAGACAGTTATACAACTTAAAGCCCTGTACTCAAGCACGCTTTCACAGTAGTCACAACTAGTTCTGTCCTTCTAGTACAGAGACACAACAAAGATCAAATACCATACTTTCTTCTGTTGTGTTTGGACAGTTATCAGCATGATATATCAATATTGAATTGCACATCACCTGATACTGTATTTCAATTTGATGGGTTAGTACTGGTGTAACCTAACCTACAAGTCAAACAAGGTAACCTAATTTTCACACATTAGGGAGCTGATAATTGTGCTAGCTGTTAGTTTCATTAATTGTAGGTGTAACACCCCAAAATTTGCCCTCCTCATTCATGCATTCATTTAGCATTTCATATTGAATTTCATCATGTCAATCAGAATTAGATCCGGAAAAAAAAAACGAAAAAAAAATGGAAAAAAAATGAAAAATAAAACGAAAAAATAAAAAAAATAAAAAAATAATTTTTTACAAAAAAAATAAATAAATAAAAATAATAATAAAAAAATAAATAAAATATAATAAAAAATTTTGGACTTGGGTCTCTCTCATTTAAGCCCACAAAACCATGAAATTCAGTCTATAAATACCAAGGCTTCACTTGAGAAAAAGGAAGAGAAGCAAAATACTCTGAGGTTTCCTTGGAACAAAACCCTGGACAAAACCTGAAGAGAAACCTGACAGAGAACTCAGAGCAGCCTCCAAACCCTGAAGGGCCTCACGGGTGCAACTCAATTTCAATCAAGCTCTCCAATCAGGTTTGCCCTATTCCCATTATTTTATGCCTTTAATTTGAATGCTCTAAATGTATGAGATATTATGGGTGAATTTGATACCATTTTGATGCATGTGTTTGACAAGAGGTTTAGGCCTCCTACCCTTGGTTGCTTTTTGTGAATTGAAAGAGCATGATTCATGTGGTTACATTTTGATTTGGGGGCAACTCTTGGTTACCCTATCTTGTTTCACTAACCCTTTTGTTGAGTTTTTGTGAAGGCACATGACTTTTGCAGGGACAACTTGCGTGGTTTCCCACTTTATTTGTGGGATAACCCCTGGAGGTTCATTCCAATTACCTGTACTGACTCACCTTTCTTTGATGGCATTAGCTTGGGAGATCCCTGGGTTTCTTACTCCTTTAATTGTTGTTACTTCGGATCTTTATCCGTGTGGTACTTTTACCTCTTTTCCGCATTTTATCGCTTTCTTAGCTGGAAGACCTCGATAGGAGGCATTTGTTTTCTTTTGTTTATTTACTTCTTAGCCCCTTGTTGGCACATTTACTTTATACATGTTTGTTTTGTATGTGTTCGTATCCCTGCAGGTAGCGCGGTTCCTTCATCAAGGACTGCCTTTTTGCCCTTGAGCATCCCAAACCCTAAAACCCAAAGCAACACGTTAACTCCTTCTACTACAGGCGAGTAAGTCTCCAAAGGTCGAGCATCCGGTAGATTGCGTAGTGACGTCGTTCGTCCAAAACCCAATCCATAACCCCGTAGTTAGCCGAACTACGGCTTGCTCTGATTCTCATTCCAGATGAGATACGTAGGCATAAGACGCGATGTCTTAGCGAGCACACATCCCCCCAACCCATAGGTCAGCCGAGCTACGAAGACTCTGATTCTCATATTCAGATGAGATACGTATGCAGTGGATGCGACATCCGCGCGAGTCATTTTCATTTAACCCTTTTTTTTTGGTAAACAGCACAAGATAAACTCACACCCTTTAGACGAAAACTACAAAAATGGATCCCGTAGAGTACTACGGATGCGTAGGGGTGTTAATACCTTCCCTTCGCATAACCGACTCCCGAACCCAAGATTTGGTTGCGAGACCCCGTCTTGTCCTTTCCTTTTTCAAGTTTACTTCGAGCGTTTCCTTTCCCTCCTTTGGGATAAATAACGCACGGTGGCGACTCTTCTGTCATTTTCTTTCGCCGGTTGTTTTTTCGCGCACTGTATTTTTCAGGTTGCGATAGCTGGCGACTCTGCTGGGGACTAAGAAGTTGACCTCTTGCTGGTCCATCTTCCCTAAGCGAGTCCCTCCTAGCTTGTGTGATTTCTTGGGTGTTCATGCTTTTGTACATTTATTTGCTTACCTGCTTGCATGCATCTGTTGTATCTATTGGATCTGTTTGTTTGTTTGTTGGGATGGGATGTTCTATGAGAGATAAGCCCATTACCCAGGCTTGAGTGTACACACAGGTTTTAGAGTGGATGATCATGAGGCTTGCGTGGCATGTTGCTATGTTAAGTCGTTCGTGAAGAACCACACCCAGACGAGGTTTCTTCTGGATATATTATGTCCTACGGATGTTCCGTAACGACATGGTGTTCCTTTAGAAATCGTCGACTCTGGTGACCATTTCCCGAGAACTCAGTCGAGGCCTCTCCTCCGAGACGTGATTATGTTAGCTCTGGTGGGCGCATTCTCGCTGATCAATCCGAGGACCCCGAGACTGGGAACTTGCTTTAGGATGTCCTGTTGAGGGGAGTCAGCGGAGGTCTTTTATCCCGTAATAATGCCAAACCTTCAGTGGTAAATGTATTATTCGCGACTGAAGGGCTGAAGCTGACGAACTTCTGTTCTTAGAACCTACCAGTGAGGGGTGGGCTAAATTCAGGAAACCTTAACCTCCAACCAACCCGGTTTTCTGGAGCAGAGTTTTGGTCTTGTATTATATTCCTCAGTGAATTTCTCTCCAGGAAGTGCAACCTGACAGATGTTCAAGCGGATCCATCAATTCTGATTGACATGCCTTTGCATTGCATAACATCATCTGCATATTTGCATCCAACATCTCATGCTTATTCATTTGCAGGGTATTCCCTTTCAAAACGGGGGTGCCTTAAAACTGAACAAGCAGTGCATCGCATACCATGCATATTAACCCTTGTCTGTTTTGCAGGTGTCACCGCAGTGTCTAATGTTTGTTCCCTGTATCAGGCAGTTATTGGTCCCAAGCGAGTTCACATATACCCGACAAAGGAAAACCGTCCACGACTAGCGATGGACCAAGTACAGAAAGAGTTGGCTGATATGCGTGAAAGGATGGATCAGTTCATGACATTGATGACTGGTATGGCAACAGGTCAAGAAAAGCTGAGGGAATTGGTTGGGCAACCGAGGCCTGAGGTGGAGATACTAAATGCTGAGGGAAACCCTGGTAACCCTGGGAACGCTGATAACCCTGTGAACACTGGTAACGCGGGTAACGCAAATGCTGATGGAAACCCGGGTAATGTTGGCAACACAGGGAATGTTGGAAATGGTATTGGCGGAAGGTACAATGTGAATCAAGGAATTCGGATTAACGGGCACCCCGTTACTGAAGATTATCAGTATGATCAATTTTCTTTGCACGACGAGGCCCTCGAGACCACTCGCCGTATGGATGAGCTTGCTGAGAAGCTCAAATCTTTGGAGTCTCAAAATTCCTTAGGCTTTGATGTCACAAATCTTGGTCTGGTTCAGGGAGTAAGGATTCCTCACAAGTTCAAACCCCCTACTTTTGAGAAATACAACGGGGCTTCTTGCCCACGCACTCATCTCCAATCTTATTTGGGAAGGTTGGGAGCTCACACGGAAGATGAAAAGTTGTGGATGTACTATTTTGAAGACAGTCTAATTGGAGCTTCTCGTGAATGGTATTCTCATTTGTCTCGTACTACCATCAAGAGCTGGAAAGACTTGGCAGAGGCTTTTGTCAAGCAATATCAATACAACTTGGACATGGCTCCAAATCGGACCTTGTTGCAAGGTATGTCCCAGACTGCCAAGGAGACCTTTAGAGAATATGCTCAGCGTTGGAGACAGATTGTTGCGTCCGTCCAACCCCCTATGTCTGAAAGGGAGATGGCGGACATGTTCATGAACACTCTTCAAGGAAATTATATTGAGAGATTGGCTGCTTGCCCGTCAATCTGCTTTGCAGAGATAGTAATTGCTGGAGAAAGAATCGAGAGTCTGTTGAAGATGGGCCGAATTCAAGACAATAGTGTTTCCAACCCATCAGGTCCCAAGAGACCGTTTGCTGGTAACGGTCAGCGAAGAAAAGAAGGCGAGGCAAGCGTTGTGTATGCCGGCAGAAGCAGGGGTAGAGGACACCCTAATTATTATCAAGATCTAGTGGCCGGAGTCACTATTCCAACACCTGTTCCTCAACCGCAATATCATCCGCAACAACAACCCAGGTACAACAATCAACAACAAGGAGGTAATCCGGGTCAGCAGAGACACTATCAACAACGTCCAAGGCAGACGGACCGGGTCATCGAGCCAATCCCAATGCCTTATTCAGTATTACTTCCCAAGCTGATTGACATGAATCTGGTTACATTGAGAACTCTGGCCCCACCAATCGATCCCAATAATTTGCCTAGGGGTTATGATGTCAACGCCAGATGTGCTTTTCACTCCAACGCACCTGGCCATACTACAGATAATTGCAAGGCTCTCCAGTTAAAGGTACAAGATTTGAGAGATGCCCAGGCTATCAATTTTGCTCCGGTGCCTAATGTTATCCAGAACCCGATGCCGGCTCACGGCGGGCAGAGGATTAATGCTGTTGATAGTGGGGAAACTTTGAATTTGGTTTCTGATGTGACTAAGTTGAAGACTTCGCTATCGGTGGTTAAAGACCGACTTCTGAAAGGACAGATTTTCCCGGGCTGTGGGGAAGAATGCAGAAATTGTCAAGCTGCCGAAAACGGATGTGACAGTTTGAGAAGGGGTATTCAGCAACTGATAGATGAAGGTTGTCTTCAGTTCGATCAGGCCCGTCCGGTGAAGAATGATGTATCGACGGTGACGTTTTATTTCACTCCTGAAGAAATATATGTTCCCGAGAGACTCGCTCCGACAACAATATATTTCCCAGAAAGTACAGAACCAGCAGCGGTGAACATCGAAAGTTCAGCACCAGTCCCAATTTACTCTGACAACCCTCAACCGACTTTGGTTGGTCCAATCACCATCACGGTACCAGGACTTGTTCCGTATGAGAAAGACAGTGCTATCCCGTGGCACTATGGGGCTGATATCTACTGCCAGGGGCAGAAAGTTAACGAAGAAGACATTGACATTGGTAGCTCCACTGTAGACAATGTTGGAGGGGTTGGTGGCTTCACTCGCAGTGGACGCCTATTTGCACCATCAACATTACGCGCGAATACTGAAGCCGAGGCAGCTGCCAAGGCTAAAGGGAAACAGGTATCCACCGAAGAGGTTACTACTGAGGAAGATCCTCCTAAGACCGCATTCGAGAAGGAAGTGGATGAGTTTATGAGGATTATCAAGAAAAGTGACTACAAGGTAGTCGACCAGCTAAATTAGACACCCTCAAAGATCTCCATTCTCTCACTATTGTTGTGCTCTGAGGCGCACAGAGCAGCCTTGTTGAAAGTACTGAATATGGCCTATGTTCCACCGGAGATAACTGTTAACCAGCTGGAGTCGGTAGTTTCCAATGTAAATGCTAGCCGGGGGCTAGGTTTTACCGATAATGACCTGACATCTGAGGGCAGGAATCACAACAAAGCCTTGCATATCACAATGGAGTGCAAAGGGGTGATGCTTTCCCATGTTTTGGTTGATACAGGTTCTTCTCTGAATGTTCTTCCAAAGAAAGCCTTAATGAAGTTGGATTGCGATGGCATCATCCTGAGGCCAAGTAACTTAGTTGTGAGGGCTTTTGATGGCTCTAAGAGAGCTGTTTTTGGCGAAGTTGAGTTGCCAGTTAAGATTGGACCGCAGGTGTTCAAAAGCACCTTTTATGTGATGGATATCCAGCCTGCCTATAGCTGTCTGCTAGGTCGGCCTTGGATTCATGCTGCCGGTGCTGTTACTTCTACCCTCCACCAGAAGCTCAAATATGAACTAGAAGGTCAGATCGTCACTGTATGTGGTGAAGAGGATATTTTTGTTAGCCACCTGTCTACATTTAAGTATGTAGATATGGACGGCGAGATGCATGAGATGTTGTGTCAGGGCTTCGAAACTACAAACATCAATGAGGTCGCGCTCGAAGCTGTCTTTTCACCTGAGTTTGAGAAGGTCGGGACTTCTATCTCTTCATACAAGCAAGCTGTCGAAGTGGTTAAAGCTGGTAATGCCCAAGGCTGGGGCAAATTTGTGGAGCCAGTCATCAAAGAAGACAAGTTTGGATTGGGGTATGCTCCGGGATCTCAGAAGAATGAAACCGGTACTCTCTCCAGCGGGGGTTTGGTTTCTCCCCACACCGTCAATGTTGCAGATGAAGACAAGGCTGACAGTGACTGTGACTTAGATAGCTGGATTCGCCCGTGTGTCCCGGAAGAAAAGCTCGACAATTGGTCGTCTGAAAAAACCGTCCGGGTTACTCTACTGAAAGAGTGATTTTTATTGTTTTCCTTTATTACATGCATAATAAAGTCTTACACTTTGCCCAAGGTGTAACGGATCATTTGTAGGGCCATCCATTTAGTTACGTTTCGCAATTATTTTTATCATCAATAAAGGACGGCTTTTGCAAACAATTTTGTGTTCTCTTTCTTTCAGTTTTTTTTACTTTTTACAAAAAAAAATGGCAATGTTCCTTTTTTCATTTTTCCTTTCTTTCAAAAAAAAAATCTCTCATTCTAAGGTAAAGCATGATCCTCCATCATGCAGAGCCGACCACTCGGATCTCACTGCTAACGATACTGCTATGGCCAAGTATGACTTCGACAATCCTATCTATCAAGCCGAAGAAGGGGCTGAGGAAGATTGTGAATTGCCTGAAGGGTTAGCCAGATTGTTGAAACAGGAGGACCGAGCTATTACACCTTATCAGGAGGTGGTTGAGACCATCAACGTTGGTACCGAAGACGACAAGAAAGAGATCAAGATCGGGGCCAGTCTACAGGCCGAGAGGAAAGACCGTTGATCATGTACTTGACTGTGTTAGAAAGGTCAATGGGTTGTGTGCTCGGTCAGCATGACGAGTCAGGTCGAAAAGAGCATGCAATATACTACCTTAGCAAAAGTTTACCGACTGTGAACAAAGATACTCATTGCTCGAGAAAACTTGTCGTGCTTTGGCATGGGCTGTTCGCCGACTAAGACAGTATATGTTGACTCACACGACTCTAATGATATCAAAAATGGATCCAGTCAAGTATATTTTTGAAAAGCCATCACTTACCGGAAAGGTTACTAGGTGACAAATGATACTGACAGAGTATGACATCCAATACACTTCACAAAAAGCCATCAAGGGAAGTGTCTTGTCAGACTATCTTGCAGAGCAACCGATTGATGATTACCAACCTATGAGGTTTGACTTTCCTGATGAGGACATCATGTTTCTCAAATCGAAAGATTGAGAGGAACCACTCCCGGAGGAGGGGCCTGACCCTGAATCCAAATGGGTTATGATGTTTGATGGGGCGGTCCACGTCAATGGTCGCGGAGTTGGTGTAGTGTTGACCACACCGGAAGGGGGTTCATATGCCATTTGGTGCCAGAATAACTTTTCCCTGCACCAACAATGAAGCCGAATACGAAGCCTGTATCCTAAGACTTGAGGAAGCCGTCAATATACAGATTAAAACCCTGGATGTATACGGGGATTCAGCTTTGGTCATCAATCAAACCAACGGGAAATGGTATACACCTCAGCCTCATCTGGCTCCTTACAGAGACTACACGAGAAGATTGTTGACTTTCTTTTGAAGAAAACCAATTTGCTGATGCTTTGTTTACCTTGTCTTCGATGATTAAGGTGCTATGCTGGAACTACGTACCCAGAATTGACGTATCTCGGTCAGAGACGAATGAAGAAAGCATTTGGTCAGAAAGTGCGCCCTTGGGGGTATCAAGTCGGTGAATTGGTACTCAAAAGATTTCTTCCTCCCAACACAGATCACAGGGGCAAATGGACACCGAACTACGAGGGTCCATACGTGGTTAAAAGAGTTTTCTCTGGCGGAGCTCTGATGCTAACAACCATAGATGGCGAAGACTTCCCGTCCCCTGTCAACTCAGACGCAGTTAAAAAATACTTCGCATAAAATAGACCCGCTGGACAGTAAAAAGAATAGTCCAGGCAAAAAAGGGACATCCCGACGAACCAAAAAAAAGAATAAAGAGGTTCGGGCAAAAATTAGGGATATAAAAAAGAGTACACCCGGTGAGTCGAAAACCCAAAAGGGCGGCTCAGGCAAAAATGGGTATCCCGGTGGATTGAAAACCCGAAAAAGGGGGCGATCCAGGCAAAAGTTAGGGAATAAGCGAACGACTGCGATCTGAGTTCATCAGTGTTATATCACCGTTTCATTCAATCCGGCAATCTTCGAAGGTTAAAGATCGACTAATCATCCACTTCAGAAAGCAAGATGAGCAGAGCGTCTTGAGGACATACGAGTCATAGCAGAGTCGAAACTCAGTGGGACCCCGTATCCCCGTTGTCATTAGGATAGTTCTCTTTTTATAGCGATCACCTCTTTTCAGGGATCAGCTTCCTGATACCCTCGCCTATTCCTGGCACAAATTTTCTCCCCAGTAAGAGTCGAATAATTCAGTTAAAGAGCCTCTTTATTTTTCATTTATCAGTTTGTTTGCAAAAATGTCCGAATTTTTGATAAAACATATTGCATATGAACATAATGGTGGCTTTTGCAGATGATTTGCACAGGAAAACATATAAAATTGCTTTGAATGTGCTTAATCCCGGACGGCGAATTCAAACTGAGTAATTCCCCCGAGGCATACGTGTATTTTTGGTTGCAGGTCACAGGAACCGGATGCCAAGTCATGAATCCTCATCCCCAAGCGGTTGACAAAGTCTCTCCTCAGCAAAGCATGTTCCCCAACAGAGTTGACAGTATCCAGACTATATATCCCCATTAAAGTTGACAGTGTCAGACTGTACCTTCCTAGCAACAGCGGAGTGGTTGCATAACCAACAGATGAGAGGGTGGTGTTCCCAGTGTTCATCTCATTCCCTAGCAGATTATTTTGAACAGATTTGTTAATCCCCAGCTTGAGAGCGATTAGCAAGTTCATATCCCCAGCAAAGACCGTTTCCTACGACATTTCCCCAAGAAGTGTTTTCCCCACAGACTCTCCTCACAGAGCCTCGCCGAACAAAGTTTCCATAGTTGATAATCCCCCCGCAAGGTCAACTTTTCAAGCAGCCAATTTATTTTTGGTGGCTCATTGGTCCCGGCAGACGGATCATTCCCCACAGAGCATTCAAGGATTGATACAGCGATCTGTTCCCTACCGGAGTTTGCTTCCCCAAGCAGATTTCTTTTTACACCATGCATAACATTTGCATTTGCATGCATATCATATCAAGCATACACATAAGCTGATAAACAGGTTCTTCCAAGCAGACTGAAGAATTACTTTACAACCAAGGTCATGAGATCCAGCCAGAGGATCAAGCGTGAGTGATCCAGCCTGAGGGTCATTTCGAAGATTCAGCCTGAGAATCGTGTTCCAGTGATCCAGCCTAAGGGTCATTTCAAAGATTCAGCCTGAGAATCGTGTTCCAGTGATCCAGCCTGAGGGTCATTTCGAAGATTCAGCCTGAGAATCGTGTTCCAGTAAGCCAGCCTAAGGCTCAATTTGAAGATTCCCCAATGAAGTCGCCTACAAGCTTTATTTCCCCAGCAAGCCCAAGTTTAATTGAGGAGTCGTTACAACATGTTCTAGCCCGAAGAATATGTACGAAGCCCAAAAGTGGAATATGCTCGAAGCTGCATATCTAATATGAAGGTTGGGTGTAGATTTCAAAAGAGGGTCAACCAGCGCATGCCTCAGATGCGGGATCCTAATGACGGGAATTTATCATCAAAACAATCCAGATCTAGCCAGAAGATCGAAGTAGATTCAGCCAGAGAATCGAAACAAAGAAGATCTAGCCAGAAGATCGAAAATCGCAACAATTCAGATCTAGCCAGAAGATCGAAGTAGATTCAGCCAGAGAATCAAAAGAAATAGATTCAGCCAGAGAATCGAAACGGAGGAGATCTAGCCAGAAGATCGAAGAAGATCTAGCCAGAAGATCAAAATCGTATCCAGCCCGAGGATCAAAATTAATATCCAACCAGAGGACTAAATTGAGTATAGGTTCAGCCAGAGGATCGAAACTCCAGATTAAGCCAGAGGATCGGAAGAAAAATAAACAGCACGGTGTATTTCCGCGTTTTTGTGGTGTTCTCGGAGCGCAAATTTTCGGTCTGTCTTTGGTATTCAATCACAGCTCACCCCGTTTGTCTGATAAGCTGTTCGCTTTCATCCTACTCGGTTTAGCTGATGATTGAATAAGGGCAGCTGTAACACCCCAAAATTTGCCCTCCTCATTCATGCATTCATTTAGCATTTCATATTGTATTTCATCATGTCAATCAGAATTAGATCCGGAAAAAAAAACGAAAAAAAAAAACGAAAAGAAAAATGAAAAAAAATAATAATAATTTTTTACAAAAAAAATAAATAAATAAAAATAATAATAAAAAAATAAATAAAATATAATAAAAAATTTTGGACTTGGGTCTCTCTCATTTAAGCCCACAAAACCATGAAATTCAGTCTATAAATACCAAGATTTGGTTGCGAGACCCCGTCTTGTCCTTTCCTTTTTCAAGTTTACTTCGAGCCTTTCCTTTCCCTCCTTTGGGATAAATAACGCACGGTGGCGACTCTTCTGTCATTTTCTTTCGCCGGTTGTTTTTTCGTGTAACACCCCGATAATAATAAAATAATTATTTAAATTGAGTTAATAATGTAATTATTAATTTAATTGAATAATTAGAAATTTTATTATTATTATTTTTGGATTATTATTATTTTGGGAAAATATATATATGTTGGAATAAGGAAAAGTTCTCATTTGGAAAAGCATTTCACGTGAAAACAGAACAGAGAAGCATCGTGGGAGAAAAAGGAAAAAGGGCAGAGAAGAGGAGCTGAAGAGCAAAGGTTGGAGAACGAAAGCTTGAAGCTCAAAGATTCTGCCGGATTGTCAAGGTAAGGGGGGTTTATCTCGATTAATGGGTATTATGGGAGAATATGTGATGGGTAGTAATAAGCTGTTAATTTGACCCTAATTGGGAATTGTGAATGCTGAAAATTTGTTGGATGAACCGTGTGAGAAGTTGAAATTAAATCGGTAATTGAGTCTGTTGTAATTTTTCGATCGTATAGCTTTTTACGGAATCGGATTCGGAGGTCCGGAAGTCCTCCAATGGCGGAAAATGCGGAGAATTCTGCATTCTGCCTTGAGTTAGCGCAGGAACAGCTTCTGTCTTGCGTTAACCGGTTAACCCAGGGTGTTAACCGGTTAACACTGTGTTGGATTATGAATATGTGCTGTTTTGTCTGCGTTAACCGGTTAACCCAGGGTGTTAACCGGTTAACACTGTTGTCATTTCTGATATTTGGCTGTTTGTGCTGCGTTAACCGGTTAACCCAGGGCGTTAACCGGTTAACACTGTTAGATTTTGAGACAGAAGGCGTGTTGTGCTGCGTTAACCGGTTAACCCAGGGCGTTAACCGGTTAACGCTGTAGCAGAATGGAAAAATTGTATTTAAATGTTGTGTACCTATCTGAGGGTTGGTCTATGTTGGCCTATGGTGAAATAGGGATTAATTCCCGCTGTTTTGAGCAGTACATGGATTAGTGGAATGTACTAATATTGTGGTTGTTGTTTGGCATAGTCTGACATGCTTATGTGATGAAATATTGATGATGTATAATGATGTGCATGATGCTGTGAATATATATATTATGCATGCATGTGTGAATGGACTGTGGTATGGCTTAGAGTATGAGCTTGTGTCCGTTATGAATTATTGTTGGTGTTGCATTGCTAGATGATTAGCATGCATGGCATAGCCTTCGGGGCTGTAGCTAATTCCCATAGTGAGGAATTAGTGAGTGAACCATTGTGGATTTGTTGTTGATGTTTGCATACTAGATGAGTAGTGTGCATAGTCTAGCCTTTGGGGCTGTAGCTAATTCCCATGGTGAGGAATTAGTGAGTGAGTCATTAGATCTCAATGAGTGGGACTAGTGAGCTCAGTAGCCGTATCCGGAGGGATCGGTGAGCTTGGACTATATGTTCAAGAAGAGTTGGTACCGCATTTCATGGAGTCTCATTGCATAATGAATGCATGGCATAGCCTGTGGGGCTGTAGCTAATTCCCATTGTGAGGAATTAGTGAGTAAATCGTTGTGTTGTGTTGTTGGTGTTGAATATGGTTTGAGAATTATACATATGATATATATTATTGTTGAATATGATGTTTGGACGGATATTGCCGTTGCTGAATGCGTAGTCTGGTTAGGGTGAATTGATGTGTGATTTACTTAGCATTACATGCTGTTCTATAATGCTTATTATATTGATTGAGGAACTCACCCTTACAACCTATTTTTCAGGTAACGAGAAATGAGTCGAGTAGAAGCTAATGCTTGGAGTCTAGAGTAGTTCTTATGGGTCATGCTCTGATAGATGTAACATCGGGCGGGAACACTTTGATTATTATTGTGGTTGTTGTTGAACTAAAGTACATGTGATGTTACATGTTTTGCATGATTGAGTTGATCTCTATCCGCTGCGTAATTGTGCAAATACTTTATATTTAAATTAAATAAAAGAGCATGACTGTTATATTGGTTAAATGGTGTGGAATGTTTGTGTGACACCCTTGGTGCACTATTACTCTGATTATATGTTTATTATTTTAATAAATTTTTGGGGTATTTTAGAAGGGTGTTACATTAGTGGTATCAGAGCCTGGTTGGTCGTGTCGAGTCGTAATTATTCTGTTTCCCCTGTACGGGATAGGTGTTGTGTAACCCTATCAGTACTTATTGTTTTGGTTTGTTGGGTTTTCAGAATAGAGATGGCTGGAAGAGGTAGAGATGATGCTGCAATTGCTGAGGCTCTGGGTATGCTAGCTGGAGTGCTTGGAGGAAATCAGAATGTTATGGGAATGGGAGCTGCTCGTCAACTGAGTGAGTTCCAGAAGAACAATCCTCCAATGTTCAAAGGAGCATACGATCCAGATGGTGCTCAGAAGTGGTTGAAGGAGATTGAGAGAATCTTCAGAGTAACTGAGTGTGCTGATAACCAGAAGGTCAGGTTCGGTACACATATGCTGTCAGAAGAAGCTGATGATTGGTGGGTTGCTACCCGCACTGAGTTGGAATCTGCTGGGAATGCTGAGATTACTTGGGCTGTGTTCAGGGAGAGATTTCTGAGGAAGTATTTCCCAGAGGATGTCAGAGGGAAGAAAGAAATAGAATTCTTGGAATTGAAACAGGGTAACAGGACTGTTACTGAGTATGCTGCGAAGTTCACAGAGCTGTCAAAGTACTATACTCCCTATAATGAGGCTGCTGGAGAATTTTCGAAGTGTGTGAAGTTTGAGAACGGGTTGCGTCCCGAGATCAAGCAGGCGATTGGATATCAGAGGATTAGAGTGTTTTCTGATTTGGTTGACTGTTGCAGAATTTTTGAACAGGATTCCAAGGCTAGAGCAGAGAGCTATCAGCAGAGGGTTGATAGGAAGGGTAAGAATCAGATGGATCGTGGAAAACCGTATGCAGCTGGCAAAGGTTTTCAGAAGCAGAGTGGGATGAAGAGGGCTAGTGGGGGAGACTCTAGTGCTCCTGTTAAGTGTTATAGATGTGGTCGGGCTGGACATCGTGTTCACGAGTGTACCAGTGCTGAGATGAAGTGTTTCAAGTGTGGGAAAGGTGGTCACTTGGCTGCAGAGTGCCGATTGAAGACTGTAACTTGTTTCAACTGTGGAGAGTTGGGTCATATCAGTCCCCAGTGTCCTAAGCCGAAGAAGGAGAATCAGTCGGGAGGCAAGGTTTTTGCTCTATCAGGTTCTGAGACTTCTGCAGATGATCGTTTGATCAGAGGTACGTGTTATATTAATGGCTTTCCTCTTATAGCTATTATTGACACAGGTGCTACTCATTCTTTTATATCTGTGGATTGTGCTGTGAAGCTTAAGTTAGAGATATCTGAGATGCGTGGAAGTATGGTGATTGATACTCCTGCAAAGGGTTCAGTGACTACTACTTCGGTTTGTTTGAGTTGTCCTTTGAATATTTTTGGTAGAGATTTTGGGATAGACCTTGTGTGTCTTCCATTAGTGCAGATTGACGTTATCTTGGGAATGAACTGGTTGGTGTTTAACCGAGTCTATATCAACTGTTTTGCTAAGACTGTGATATTTCTTGAGATTGAGGAAGGGCAGAGTCTGTTTCTATCAGCCAGGCAGGTGAATGAGGAAGTGGCAGATGGGGCAGAGTTGTTTATGCTGTTGGCAACTTTAGAGGCTAAAGATAAACTGGTGATTGGTGATCTAGCGGTGGTGTGTGATTTTCCTGATGTGTTTCCGGAAGAAGTGAATGAATTACCGCCAGAGCGTGAAGTTGAGTTTTCGATTGATTTGGTACCTGGTACTAGACCGATATCGATGGCTCCGTACCGTATGTCTGCTGTTGAGTTAGCTGAATTGAAAAGTCAGTTGGAAGATTTGTTGGATAAGAAGTTTATTCGTCCAAGTGTGTCACCGTGGGGTGCACCAGTGTTGTTGGTTAAGAAGAAGGAAGGTACTATGAGGTTGTGTGTGGACTACAGGCAACTGAATAAAGTGACGATCAAGAATCAGTATCCTTTGCCGAGGATTGATGATTTGATGGATCAATTGGTTGGTGCGAGTGTGTTCAGCAAGATAGATTTGAGATCTGGGTATCATCAGATACGTGTGAAAACTGAGGATATTCAGAAGACTGCTTTCAGAACGAGGTATGGACATTATGAGTATTCTGTAATGCCTTTTGGTGTGACTAATGCACCTGGAGTATTTATGGAGTACATGAATAGGATTTTCCATCCGTACTTAGATCAGTTTGTTGTGGTGTTTATCGATGACATTTTGGTGTATTCGAAATCTGAAGAAGAGCATGCTGAGCATTTGAGAGTGGTTTTAGGAGTGCTGCGAGAAAAGCAGTTATTTGCTAAACTGTCAAAGTGTGAATTTTGGTTAGAAGAGGTTAGTTTTCTTGGTCATGTGATTTCAAGAGGTGGTGTTGCTGTTGATCCTTCTAAGATAGAAGCGGTATCTAAGTGGGAAGCTCCAAAGTCTGTTGCTGAAATTCGAAGTTTCCTTGGTTTGGCTGGTTATTATAGGAAGTTCATTGAGGGATTTTCTAAGTTGGCGTTACCATTGACGATGTTGACTAGAAAGGGGCAAGCGTTTGTTTGGGATTCAAAATGTGAAAAAGGGTTCCAAGAGTTAAAGAGGAGGTTGACTACTGCTCCTATTTTGATATTACCGAGTTCGTCGGAATTATTTGAGGTTTATTGTGATGCTTCATTGTTGGGTTTAGATGGTGTGTTGATGCAGAATAAGCAGGTTATAGCTTATGCTTCGAGACAGCTGAGGATTCATGAGAGGAACTATCCTACTCACGATTTAGAGTTGGCAGCTGTGGTATTTGTTCTGAAGTTGTGGAGGCATTATTTGTATGGATCAAGATTTGAGGTTTTCAGTGACCATAAGAGTTTAAAGTATTTGTTTGATCAGAAAGAGCTGAATATGAGACAAAGGAGATGGTTAGAGTTTCTGAAGGATTATGACTTTGGTTTGAATTACCATCCGGGTAAAGCAAATGTAGTGGCTGATGCATTGAGTCGGAAATCATTACATATGTCTATGTTAATGGTTAGGGAATTGGATTTGATTGAGCAGTTTAGAGACCTGAGTTTAGTGTGTGAGAGTACTCACAATAGTGTTAAATTGGGAATGTTGAAATTAACGAGTGGTATTCTGGAGGAGATCAGAGAGGGTCAGAAATCTGATATGCTTTTGGTTGATAAGCTGACTTTAGTGAATCAAGGCCAAGGTGGTGAATTCAGAGTTGATGAGAATGGTGTTTTGAGATTTGGTGATCGGGTGTGTATTCCGAATGTTACAGAACTTAAGAAGAGTATTCTTGAAGAAGGACATCGTAGTGGTTTGAGTATCCATCCTGGAGCTACGAAGATGTATCATGATTTGAAGAAGTTATTTTGGTGGCCGGGAATGAAAAGAGAAATTGCAAGTTTTGTGTATTCCTGTTTGACTTGTCAGAAGTCGAAGATTGAGCATCAGAAGCCGTCCGGGCTAATGCAACCGTTGGCTATTCCAGAGTGGAAGTGGGATAGTATCAGTATGGATTTTGTTTCTGGTTTGCCGAGGACAAATAAGAATTTTGAAGCCATTTGGGTGATTGTTGATAGATTGACGAAGTCGGCTCATTTCATTCCGATTAGAATGGATTATCCGTTAGAGAGATTGGCCGAGTTGTATATTGAGAAGATTGTAAGTTTGCATGGTATTCCGTCCAGTATTGTTTCGGACAGAGATCCTAGATTTACATCGAAGTTCTGGGAAGGTTTGCAGAAGGCTTTGGGAACTAAGCTGAGATTGAGTTCTGCATATCATCCGCAGACTGATGGTCAGACTGAGAGGACGATTCAGTCATTAGAAGATCTTTTGAGAGCTTGTGTTTTGGAAAAAGGAGGTGCTTGGGATTGTTATTTGCCTTTGATTGAGTTTACCTACAACAATAGTTTTCATTCGAGCATTGGTATGGCACCGTTTGAAGCTTTGTATGGTAGGAGATGTCGGACACCTTTATGTTGGTATGAGTCCGGTGAGAGTGATGTGGTTGGACCGGAGATTGTTCAACAAACTACGGAAAAGATTAAGATGATTCAGGATAAGATGAGAATTGCTCAGAGTCGGCAGAAGAGTTATCATGACAAGAGGAGGAAGTCACTTGAGTTCCAAGAGGGAGATCATGTGTTTCTTCGTGTTACTCCGATAACTGGTGTTGGTCGAGCCTTGAAGTCGAAGAAGTTGACACCTCGATTCATTGGTCCTTATCAGATTTTGGAGAGGATAGGAGAGGTAGCCTATCGTCTCGCTTTACCGCCGTCGCTTGCGAATTTGCATGAGGTTTTTCATGTGTCTCAGTTGAGGAGATACATTCATGATCCGTCGCATATAGTCCAAGTAGATGATGTACAGGTGAGAGATAACCTGACTGTTGAAACATCACCTATGAGGATAGAGGATCGAGAGTTGAAGCAGTTGCGGGGTAAAGAGATTGCCTTGGTGAAGGTAGCTTGGGGAGGACCAGCAGGTGGCAACGTGACTTGGGAACTGGAGAGTAAGATGAAGGAGTCTTATCCAGAGTTGTTCGCTTGAGGTATGTTTTCGAGGACGAAAACTCTTTTAGTGGGGGAGAGTTGTAACACCCCGATAATAATAAAATAATTATTTAAATTGAGTTAATAATGTAATTATTAATTTAATTGAATAATTAGAAATTTTATTATTATTATTTTTGGATTATTATTATTTTGGGAAAATATATATATGTTGGAATAAGGAAAAGTTCTCATTTGGAAAAGCATTTCACGTGAAAACAGAACAGAGAAGCATCGTGGGAGAAAAAGGAAAAAGGGCAGAGAAGAGGAGCTGAAGAGCAAAGGTTGGAGAACGAAAGCTTGAAGCTCAAAGATTCTGCCGGATTGTCAAGGTAAGGGGGGTTTATCTCGATTAATGGGTATTATGGGAGAATATGTGATGGGTAGTAATAAGCTGTTAATTTGACCCTAATTGGGAATTGTGAATGCTGAAAATTTGTTGGATGAACCGTGTGAGAAGTTGAAATTAAATCGGTAATTGAGTCTGTTGTAATTTTCCGATCGTATAGCTTTTTACGGAATCGGATTCGGAGGTCCGGAAGTCCTCCAATGGCGGAAAATGCGGAGAATTCTGCATTCTGCCTTGAGTTAGCGCAGGAACAGCTTCTGTCTTGCGTTAACCGGTTAACCCAGGGTGTTAACCGGTTAACACTGTGTTGGATTATGAATATGTGCTGTTTTGTCTGCGTTAACCGGTTAACCCAGGGTGTTAACCGGTTAACACTGTTGTCATTTCTGATATTTGGCTGTTTGTGCTGCGTTAACCGGTTAACCCAGGGCGTTAACCGGTTAACACTGTTAGATTTTGAGACAGAAGGCGTGTTGTGCTGCGTTAACCGGTTAACCCAGGGCGTTAACCGGTTAACGCTGTAGCAGAATGGAAAAATTGTATTTAAATGTTGTGTACCTATCTGAGGGTTGGTCTATGTTGGCCTATGGTGAAATAGGGATTAATTCCCGCTGTTTTGAGCAGTACATGGATTAGTGGAATGTACTAATATTGTGGTTGTTGTTTGGCATAGTCTGACATGCTTATGTGATGAAATATTGATGATGTATAATGATGTGCATGATGCTGTGAATATATATATTATGCATGCATGTGTGAATGGACTGTGGTATGGCTTAGAGTATGAGCTTGTGTCCGTTATGAATTATTGTTGGTGTTGCATTGCTAGATGATTAGCATGCATGGCATAGCCTTCGGGGCTGTAGCTAATTCCCATAGTGAGGAATTAGTGAGTGAACCATTGTGGATTTGTTGTTGATGTTTGCATACTAGATGAGTAGTGTGCATAGTCTAGCCTTTGGGGCTGTAGCTAATTCCCATGGTGAGGAATTAGTGAGTGAGTCATTAGATCTCAATGAGTGGGACTAGTGAGCTCAGTAGCCGTATCCGGAGGGATCGGTGAGCTTGGACTATATGTTCAAGAAGAGTTGGTACCGCATTTCATGGAGTCTCATTGCATAATGAATGCATGGCATAGCCTGTGGGGCTGTAGCTAATTCCCATTGTGAGGAATTAGTGAGTAAATCGTTGTGTTGTGTTGTTGGTGTTGAATATGGTTTGAGAATTATACATATGATATATATTATTGTTGAATATGATGTTTGGACGGATATTGCCGTTGCTGAATGCGTAGTCTGGTTAGGGTGAATTGATGTGTGATTTACTTAGCATTACATGCTGTTCTATAATGCTTATTATATTGATTGAGGAACTCACCCTTACAACCTATTTTTCAGGTAACGAGAAATGAGTCGAGTAGAAGCTAATGCTTGGAGTCTAGAGTAGTTCTTATGGGTCATGCTCTGATAGATGTAACATCGGGCGGGAACACTTTGATTATTATTGTGGTTGTTGTTGAACTAAAGTACATGTGATGTTACATGTTTTGCATGATTGAGTTGATCTCTATCCGCTGCGTAATTGTGCAAATACTTTATATTTAAATTAAATAAAAGAGCATGACTGTTATATTGGTTAAATGGTGTGGAATGTTTGTGTGACACCCTTGGTGCACTATTACTCTGATTATATGTTTATTATTTTAATAAATTTTTGGGGTATTTTAGAAGGGTGTTACATTTCGCGCACTGTATTTTTCAGGTTGCGACAGTAGGTTAGTTGTTATTTTCCTGAATTTTAGCTCAGCTGTTGGATTCCTTAAATTAGCCTGAGAAAAATACTGAAACAGAAAAACTAATTATCCTACAATTTAGCCCAAGCAGTCAGGTGTGAATGTTACAATATTCAGGTTGACATCCAGAACATATTCCTCATGCTGATTCTGTTATGTTCTTGAAACCTGACTGTGCTGACTTTGTTATACTGTACAAGACTAACCAGTCTCTACTCCAGTACCAGCCGACATGAACAACTGTCAAGACATCCAGTTTGACAGGTTCACTATGATCCTTTGGCCAGGTCTGTTATCCTTTTGAGGATCAGACTTACTTAAATACTGAACTGAGATCACCATGCCTAAAGTTCAATATCTGTGTTCAGTGATGAATGTTAAAACATTTTGATTGACATTCACACAGAAGGATATGTACCAGGTCTGTTTTCATCTTGGTTAGCAGACTGCAATACAACTTGAGTTAGTGCAGACAGGATTATAACATGCAGAAGGAAAACAAACACAGAGAATTGTTTACCCAGTTCGGTCCAACATGACCTACATCTGGGGACTACCAATCCAGGAAGAAGATCCATTATCAGTAGTATTAATTCAGAGTTAAACTCCCCCGTTTACAACTCTTCACTTAATCCCTACCCAATGCAATTTATACCTAGGAACTCCTAGATAGAAACCTCCAGTTTCCATTCCTATCACTACAAATACAATGTAATGTTCATACACCTTGAACTTGCTTCACAGCTTCATTCAAGAACATAATCACTCTTGCCTACAGGCTTTGAGTTACAAATACTCTCAGCTTTTACCACTGAGAAACACATGGTAACCTTCCCACAGATTGGGAGGTTTACCTTACACACACCCCTAAATTTTCATTCTATGAGGCTTACAAAAACTAGGTTACAATATGCTATTTATAACCTAATCACCCAACTGGATTTGGGCCTTCAGAAATCGCAGCAAACTTGTTCTTTGCTGTTACAAATACAGCAGAAAATTTCTGCTACAGACAAGGTCTTCAATCCTAAAATCTCTCCATATATATCTCCTTATTTTGAGCCTATATATATGTTCTGATTGAGTCTTTAAGACCTCCACATGGAAGCTAGGATATTCACCAAATATCCTTACTAATTCCATAATATATACTGAATTAATTAATTTAGTTTTCTACACATGTACGATGTCACAGGCCTGATGTCGTGACATCGTACATGACATGTTGGTCCAGATGTTGAACTTCTTCAACCCAACATATTAAAACAACAGAGATGAATACATTATTTGTTTTACAAAATTAATGCCAATCCTAAGGTATTAACAATCTCCCCCTTTGGCAAATTTTAGCTAAAACAAATAAACATTACACTTGACAAAACATCCCATTATGGGTATGCTCTTCATCTCTGTCATTGACTCCACCACCACAAACACCAAGGTTGGTGTACATGAGGAAGTAGAGGAACACGGATCAGTTGTACCAGAACCCTTTCCCTCAACAGGAGAGCTTCCGGAAGAAAATGTAATACTGAGTACATAGATAATGTAACTCAGATCACAAGACACAACTGTCCTCTTAACTCAGATCACAAGACACAAGTGATATACCCAGTTGGTGGATTTTGTGCCTGACACCAACTTCTGTTTGCTACCACAGTTAGCTTGCTTCTGGTACATTCTCAACCCCAGGACTGTATTTCTCTCCCCCTTTTTAGCTAAACATTTGTAAAGGCACCCCTCACAAAACCAGATCCAGGCGCAGCTTGCCCAAACCTTAACATATCCCATGATACTGAGGGAATGGAGTGTTTCTCTTGTGAGAAGAAGAGGGCTATTACATCCTTTAAATAGTCCAGCCCGTGCTTAGGAATTAACGGTAGGAATAAATGCTTGGTCAAGATTCATTAATTTTTGCTGAGAAACAGTCAGAGAATCACCAACAAAATCTCAAACTATCTTTGAATACCTTTTATAGCTCTTGATTGTTTCTTTTCCAAAACAGCAGTTCCAGTGCATGGAGACTATTCCATATATGCAGTCAGACACGTTGCACGCGATGTCTTAACATTCCACGCGGCTTTTCCCTGCATTCTGCCAGTATTCAGCATTTCCTAAGACCACTTTCATACCTCCAGTAGAGACTTGACATCTGGCACTACTAAAGCCAAAATCACAAACACCAGTAGATGGTTACTCCCCCTGTACCACACAACTGTGACCATCAGGCTTATTCTAATTTATCGGAATTAGACACACCACATCCATAATTCTTAATGACTTTAAGATTCAGAAGGAACTAATAGCAATGTCCAGGGCAATGTCATGACATCAGGTCAGACATTCTTCTGCTCACTCAGCCTTGACTTACACCACCTCATCCTAACAAGGTGCCAGACTCAGTTATCTGAGACCACATAGACCACAAGCTTGATGGTTACTTGCAGCACAAAGTCAGAACCCCCCCTGTCATGAACAACCCACTCTCCTCTTGAAACTTGGAGATCAGACATGGGCATATCCAACATCCCAAAGTTAGACCTTCACATACTTCCTGATTCAAAGAGAACCCATACCACTTGATGAATGGAAAACATAAGACGCATCTTCATGTCTTCAAGAGCACACCCTTTGTTCAACCCTCTTGGCTGAACACATCCACATTCTGTGTCAATCTCTCTTCTAACCAGAACAGAAAACCACTTCACAAAATGTTCTAACATTAGTTAGGACATCCTCACAACATAACAAGGCACACCATCTAATAATTTTCAGATATCACTGAGTCACCAGCTCAGTCCAAAGGAGCCAGACACAAATTGGGACACATACATTTTCATCCCATTACAAGAGATAATCTTCCATAGATAGCTTAGAACTCCTACCACAAGCTCCAAGAGATGAATAGATAGACATCTCCTTTTGTCCTCAACTTACTACTTTTCTGCTCAAAAGTAATTTGTCTCAGACTTTCTTCAAGAATAATCAGCGGCCATATGTTGATTATCTTGATCCTTCGAACTCACTTCTGAGATAGACCACATGTCACTGGTTGATTACCTCCTTCATGAATCCTCATATGAGAAAGTCAAATGCCACTTTTTGACCTCTCCAAGTGTATCAGACTTCTCCCAAAGATATTCTGACCTTCCAAGTGAGATTTGAACTTCAAGCCTTTTGAAGTGTCCAATCTACAACCTTGTAGACCCTTCTATCTCAAGTTGATGTGCCACTTCACCAACTAAGAATCTGATGTTGAACCAAATGTCACAACATTGTGTTTTGACATCTAGCTGTTGAATTCAGCTCCTTCTTCTGCCACTTGAAAGAACTTCCTCCCTTCACAGAACAAGAGTTCAATGTTCTCATAGACTTGATTGTGGAACCAAGTTTGAGTAAACAACCTCCATCCTGCAGGTTTGCAGTTAAGTCATCCAAGCTCACACCTTGATGAATCCCTGCTTCTTCTCCAAAGACATCAGACACTCTGGTGCATGAGTCTTCAGACGGACCAGTTAGAAACTAACCCTTCAGCTATACCAAGGATTCCACTTCCTAAGGCACGACTGTTTCCATGATGTTAAGAAAGCTGCCACTTGTTCTTAACTTCATAGTGTGCATTAGCCAATGCACTTCCTTACTTAGATCAGAGATGAACTGATTCAAGTAACCACCATCAAAACTATGGTGTCTTCTTCTTCTTGTACACACCAAGACTGAACATGTTTCTTGACAGGAAACTTTTTCAGAGATCATATGCTTTTGCTGCCACCAAAGAGATAGATCATAAACCAATGTACTATCCTTCCTGTGATTCTGCACAGGGTCTTGAAGAAGAGATGTTCCAACATCTCTAAGGACATCAGTTATTTTGAGCTCCAAGGATAATCAATTAAATACTTGTACTTGGCACAAGTTGACATTGATCTTAAATCCTTTCCCAATATTCCTTTCAGATACTTCCACCATAAGAATACTTTGAAAGTACTCTTCTTGTGTCAACATCTTCTGCTTGCAAGCACCTTGACAATTTTGAATGTCTTCCCAGATTAAATTCACCCTTAGGAATGAGAGAGATGAATTCTTCCTTGCAAATCTGTCACACAACCACCAGAACCCATGTGACACAGGTCAACAGCCAACCATACCTAGGCTGACCAAATGTGAGGAGGTTAACCAAAACTCCCCCTCAAATTAACAATCATGGAAACTTCACACTAATATCCATGCATTGTACAGACATGTCTCAACATGACATACACCATCCCTACCAGTGGCACCTAACTCTATGAGTTATACCTATACATACTCCAATCACACCAATCAGACTTCAGCTGACCATAAGTACTAGTGAAAGACAACAACACCAGTCCATAGTAGATATGCATTGCCAGAGCATACTACCTCAACCAACCTCTGAATCTTCATATTCTTACTCCTTGAAAGAACTATCACTTCTGATCTTGGTGTTTGAATAACAAGATTCATGGTCCCAATCCTCTTAAATGGAATAGCAGTCAGGTTACCCCATTATTGACTTCTATCATTCAGGGGACTTGTCTTCCAGTACACCATAGTACTTCAGGAAACAACTATCCAACCCTGATCAATCTACAGGAATAAGGCACACAGCGGGGATTGCACAATGTCACATCTCAACCAGCTTCACTTCTAAAGATCATACTTCTAAAAGTGACCTGCTTGAGCACACACACAGTTGACCCTACCCTTGTCAACTTAGCACACACAGATGTCTCCTCTTCCAGGTCAGGAGTAGGTTTCAAGCCAAAGTATCCATTTGTTTGACACCTAAACACATCTGCTCTTCAACCAGTAGCTGCCTACTTGTTGACCAACATGTTCTAACATCACATAGAACATTAGTTTATCCTTCTTGACAGTCTTCAAGGTCTTCATATACACTACCCAGGAGAGTACAAGAATCAGGGATCAGGTGGTTCTTACCAAGAAGAGTGGACTTGATGACATCTTGAATACAGCAGCCTTTCATCCACATGGGGGAAACTACATCAGAGTTTGAGTTTTGCCAGGTATTATGCAGCGGAAATCATAATACAACTCACCCTATGACCACACACTTCACCAGATCAGCCTCCAAGACCATACCAAGTTTGAATGTGATTCAATACTGGCACAGCTGTCCCACACAAAGGCCAATTGCCAACCTCCAGAGACAGGTACACACCATTCCCGTCATGAACAGTCCATCCACCTACTTCAAGGGACCATTCAGGGAAAATACAGAACCTTTCACAGGTTCCAGCATCAGTACTAACATAACTCCTTGCAAGATACCAGAAAGTATCACCCATGGATCTCATCCAGAAACAGACAGGATGCCTGCTCTGATACCAATTGAAATTCTGGTGTAGTCAGAATTCAGATGTTCTACTCAAAGTCATGACATCTGATCCAACATTGTAACTAATTCAGCAAGACAGTTATACAACTTAAAGCCCTGTACTCAAGCACGCTTTCACAGTAGTCACAACTTCTGCTACTGTATTACCTTAGAATGAAAGAACATTTAGTTCTGTCCTTCTAGTACAGAGACACAACAGAGATCAAATACCATACTTTCTTCTGTTGTGTTTGGACAGTTATCAGCATGATATATCAATATTGAATTGCACATCACCTGATACTGTATTTCAATTTGCTGGGTTAGTACTGGTGTAACCTAACCTACAAGTCAAACAAGGTAACCTAATTTTCACACATTAGGGAGCTGACAATTGTGCTAGTTGTTAGTTTCATTAATTGTAGGTTAGTTGTTATTTTCCTGAATTTTAGCTCAGCTGTTGGATTCCTTAAATTAGCCTGAGAAAAATACTGAAACAGAAAAACTAATTATCCTACAATTTAGCCCAAGCAGTCAGGTGTGAATGTTACAACATTCAGGTTGACATCCAGAACATATTCCTCATGCTGATTCTGTTATGTTCTTGAAACCTGACTGTGCTGACTTTGCTATACTGTACAAGACTAACCAGTCTCTACTCCAGTACCAGCCGACATGAACAACTGTCAAGACATCCAGTTTGACAGGTTCACTATCATCCTTTGGCCAGGTCTGTTATCCTTTTGAGGATCAGACTTACTTAAATACTGAACTGAGATCACCATGCCTAAAGTTCAGTATCTGTGTTCAGTGATGAATGTTAAAACATTCTGATTGACATTCACACAGAAGGATATGTATCAGGTCAGATTTCATCTTGGTTAGCAGACTGCAATACAACCCGAGTTAGTGCAGACAGGATTATAACATGCAAAAGGAAAACAAACATAGAGAATTGTTTACCCAGTTCGGTCTAACATGACCTACATCTGGGGGCTACCAAGCCAGGAAGAAGATCCACTATCAGTAGTATTAATTCAGAGTTAAACTCCCCCGTTTACAACTCTTCACTTAATCCCTACCCAATGCAATCTATACCTAGGAACTCCTAGATAGAAACCTCCAGTTTCCATTCCTATCACTACAAATACAATGTAATGTTCATACACCTTGAACTTGCTTCACAGCTTCATTCAAGAACATAATCACTCTTGCCTACAGGCTTTGAGTTACAAATACTCTCAGCTTTTACCACTGAGAAAGACATGGTAACCTTCCCACAGATTGGGAGGTTTACCTTACACACACCCCTAAATTTTCATTCTATGAGGCTTACAAAAACTAGGTTACAATATGTTATTTATAACCTAATCACCCAACTGGATTTGGGCCTTCAGAAATCGCAGCAAACTTGTTCTTTGCTGTTACAAATACAGCAGAAAATTTCTGCTACAAACAAGGTCTTCAATCCTAAAATCTCTCCATATATATCTCCTTATTTTGAGCTTATATATATGTTCTGATTGAGTCTTTAAGACCTCCACATGGAAGCTAGGATATTCACCAAATATCCTTACTAATTCCAGAATATATACTGAATTAATTAATTCAGTTTTCTACACATGTACGATGTCACGGGCCTGATGTCGTGACATCGTACATGACATGTTGGTCCAGATGTTGAACTTCTTCAACCCAACATATTAAAACAACAGAGATGAATACATTATTTGTTTTACAAAATTAATGTCAATCCTAAGGTATTAATAAAGGTGACTATCCTTTCTCCCCGACCTATCAAGACTCTCAAGGCTTAATCTATTTAAGGTTATATATGGTTATCATCTTATGGATGATGCATCTAATCATGAGGTGGCCCTCATTACAAAGGAAGAAGCCATCCCTGTTGAGGAAGAGAACGCCATTTCTTTGAAGGTTACCCCTGTCTTTAGTTTTATCTTTCAACAATTGTAATTTTACCCTTTGTAGGTCTCCTTTGTAACCACGCCATTTGGGGTTTTAATATTAATGTCCATTCCTCCTAGTGATTTGCCTTATTGAGTTTTTGAATTTATTTATTTGTAGTTTTAAGTAGTTCTGAGACATATTCATGAATTAGATATGAGATAAATCATTTTTGTTTTATTTTTATTCAAATTTTTGTTTGGGTTGATTTTGGCTCTTGATGATTGTTTGGTTGATCATGTTCTCCACTTTTCAAACCCTTGAGAATTGGTCTTTTGGTTTATTCAAACTGCTCTGGTTCAAATATGCTTATGAGTAATCATCTAATCATTGTTGGAACTTTGCATTAGAGATAGGTTATCTCTAATTGGATCATGCCTTGAGACTTTGGCTTACTGATAGATGATCCATACATGATGCCCCAACCTTCTCTTCTTCTTCATTTCTCTTCTTTTGTTTTAACTATTGTATTACATTGTTTTAGGAGAATGATTTTTGTATCATTTCTCTAACATGTATAACACATAAATTGTTGTTGACCGGTCTCGGATATGTGTGACTTTTATATAAGTCCACATACGATTGTTTAACATAGCGCTAAATTGCTCCTACTCGGTTGAATCCTCATTAATACTAACATTAACATATTAATTGCGCTAACATTTAACATTTACATTTATGTCTTTACATTTATGTCATTTACATTTTTACCTTTTATTTTTTGCCTCTTTTTTATTTCTTATTGCAAAAGAACAAAAACAATATAAAATAGCTAAAACCCTAAAAAACTTTAATCTGATCTTATGGACTTTGTCTTACTATCCCTTGTCTGAGGAGTACTTTGGATTTTGGACCTTAGGACTTAGTGTTTTCCCCTTGCTTGGAGTATATCTGATACTTTGTGATTCATTTGAGACCCTGTGATCCCTCTGGACTCTTTGATCTTCAATTCAAGACTTGGATATTTCTGTGTGGCTTTGTTGTTCATCTGGATCTTTTTATATTCATCTGCTTATGTGCTTTTTCATCTTGTGGCTTTATCCAAAAGAAAAGGAATTCTTGTTTTGACCAATGTCAAATGCTTGCTCCATCTTGTGGTTAGTACACTTGCACACACAAAGGCTTTCTTTTTGGCTACCTTACAATGAGATTTTTTATTTCATGTCATTTACTTTATGCTTTAGGACAGTCTTTTCATCTCCTTCCCACTTCTTCAATTTTCAAAACTTCTCCCTATTTCAAAAACCTTTTTGTAGGTGTTTAATTGGCTGCATTAGATGGTAAAACACTAGCTGGATTCTAATGTCTTGACTGATGTCATGACATGGTGTGTATGTGTGACTGCACTGTAGGTTAGAATATCTAACTGTACTCTGATGTCTTGACTGATGTCATGACACACTTGAGTAGGTACTGCAGGATTAGCTAATACAGGATTTATTGAATGTCAAACTGGATGTTGTGACATTCATCCCTGTCAGCAGATACTAAGGAATAGAACAGCTGGTGTTCTGTTAGAACTTAGTATTTATTTCCAGTCTGGTTATCAAGGAAATACCAGACCTGGCATAAGGCCTACTGTCTGAATGTCAAACTGGATGTTATGACATTCATCATTGACAGCATATACTGAACAATAGACAGAGTGGTGTTCTGCTATACTTCAGCATGTTTCTTAGTCTGTTCTTCAAGAGGATAACAGAACTGACTTAAGGCCAAATGTGTAAATGTCAAATTGGATACTTTGACATTTATTAATGTAAGTTGTTACTGTAGTATGGTCATTTTGGTCATATACAGATCAGCAAAATTGTACAGTCTATTTTCTGGAAAAACAGACTTAGCATATGATCCTTGATGTTAAGTTGAATGTCGTGACATTCATTCCTGACAGCATATGCTATATTGTAGGTTGTTCAGTTTTCTGTTTCAGCTTTTTCTCAGGCTATTCTTCAGGGATTCAACTGCTGAGAGAAAATCCAGGAAATCAACAACCAAGCTACATTTAATGAACCTAACAAATAGCCTATTTGTTAGTAACCTAGATGTGGAATTTAGGGGAACTCGCGTGACCTTAAATTCAGGAGAATACAAGTGCAAAGGCCCAAGTACTGCAATATAAAAGGAAGTCATTCCTTCATTCAGAACTGGGGATTTTGAGGCGTGAAGATTTAGTGTGTCCATCATACTTCACTGCTGTATTTTTGTGAGTCTTGTATTAGACATATCTTGTAAGCCAAGCCATTATCACGTAGATGATTGCTTTGGCATAGGGTGTTCATTGAGTTGTAAGTGTTGTGTCGCTCAAAGCTTTTATGCGTGAGTGCTGTGTATCTTGATTAAAGCTGTTAAGCACAATCAAGAGTTGTTTGAAGTGTGACTTCAAAATTGTCTTTAATATTGATTAAAGGTAGTAATCACTGAGGTGATTGAGGGGGAGTGAGTAGGAACTCTGATCTTAGAGTAAGATTGAAATTGCATTGGGTAGGGATTAAGTGAAGAGTTGTAAACGGGTGAGTTTAGCTTTGAATTAATACTACTAATAGTGGATTTCCTCCCTGGCTTGGTAGCCCCCAGATGTAGGTCATGTTGGACTGAACTGGGTAAACAATTATTTGTGTTATTTACTGCACTTACTTTTAAGTTCTGCATAATTCCTGTCTGTGCAGAATTGGATGTCATAACAACCCGAGTGACATCTAAAGTCTGATAACTAGAATTTCAATTGGCATCAGAGCAGGCACCCTGCCTGTTAATTTCTGGGTGAGATCTAGGGAAGTTACTTTCTAGTACCATGGACAAGGATATAGGACACTCAAATAGACCACCCATGTTGGATGGCTCTAACTATGATGACTGGAAGCCTCGTATGATAGCCTTCTTAAGGTCTCTAGATAGTAAAGTCTGGAGAGATGTCAACAAAGGATGGGAACATCCAACAAAGACAGGTGAAGATGGAGTCAGTGTGCAGATTCCTGAAGAAGAGTGGGAAAGGAGCAAGAGGCATTAGCTCTTGGAAATTCCAAGGCCTTGAATGCATTGTTCAATGGAATCAGTAAGAACATCTTCAGGCTGGTGCACCACTGTGAACTAGCTAAGGAAGTGTGGGATACCCTCAAGGTAACCCATGAAGGTACTTCCAAGGTGAAGATGTCCAAACTTCAGATGCTGACCACCAAGTTTGAAAATCTGAGGATGAAAGAGGATGAGACTATTCATGACTTTCACATGAATATTCTTGAGATTGCAAACACCTCTGGTGGACTAGGTGAGAAAATGGCTGAAGAGAAACTTGTAAGAAAGATTCTCAGGTCCTTGCCTAAGAGATTTGCTATGAAGGTCACAGCCATAGAAGAGGCTAAAGACATCTGCAAGATGAAGGTAGATGAGCTCATTGGTTCCCTCCAAACCTTTGAAATGGGCTTAGGTAAGGATACTGACAGGAAGAACAAGAGCATAGCCTTTGTTTCAAATACTGAAGAGAAATCAGAAGAAGGAAACTGTGGAGGAAATGAAAGCATTGCAGAAGCCATAGCCATGCTTGGAAGACAGGTCACCAAGTTCATAAAGAAGGTTGATCAACAGGGTAGACCCAATGTCAAGAACATCCCGTCTGACATAAAGAAAAGATCAACTCCTGAAGAAAAGTTCAACCAAGGCAAGGGAATCCAGTGTCATGGATGTGAAGGATATGGTCATATTAAAGCAGAATGCCCTACCCTCCTCAAGATGCAAAGGAAAGGGCTGACTGCCACCTGGTCAGAAGAAAACACTGAGAGTGAATCTGAAAGAGAGTCTGCTAAACATGTCACAGCTCTGACCAGTGTGTGTGCCTCAGAGGATAACTCAAGCGGAGATGAGCTTACCTTGGATGAACTTGCTGCCTCATATAAAGAACTATGTGTTAAAAGTGCAGAAGTATGCATCCAAGGAGAGAAGCAGAAGAAACTCATCAAAGAGCTGGAAGCTGAGAAACAGAAGCAGCTGAAAATCATAGAGGGTCTAAATTGTGAGATTTCCTTGTTGACTTCTAAGCTAGACCAAATGACCAAATCCATCAAGATGTTGAATAAAGGAACTGACACCTTGGAAGAGATTCTAAAGGTAGGACAGATTTCAGGATCCATGTCTGGCTTAGGCTTCGCTAAGAATTCTTCGTCTGAACCAAAAAGGTCTAAGGCTGGAGGTCAGAAATTCAAGCGAAAGTCACATCCGATGTCTCAACATCAGGGAACCAGAATGAGTAAACATCAGAAGAAGAAATTTCAAAGATGGAGATGTCATTACTGTGGGAGATTCGGTCACATAAAACCCTTCTGCTACAGGCTGCATGGTTATCCAAACCAGACTTCTCAGGGAAGACCTAAGAAGAAGGCGTCCAAGCACAACGCCCCCATTAAGAAACAAAAATGGGATGCGAATCAGACACCTCATGTCAAACCAAAGCAGCAGACATCTGAGATTAATCTCTCCCATGAGAATCAACAATGTGTTGCTAAACTAGCTCACACTTCTCCCAGGGCACCTACCAGACACGACTGGTACTTTGATAGTGGTTGCTCAAGGCATATGACTGGGATGAGCAACCTGTTGGGGAACCCACAACCCTCTACCATCAGATGTGTGACGTTTGGTGATGGAGCTAAAGGAGAAGTACAGGGTGTGGGTGAACTGGATTATCCTGAAGCTCCAATACTAAGCAATGTAATGTTGGTAAAAGGACTGACTGCAAATCTCATAAGCATAAGTCAGCTATGTGACCAAGGATTCAAGGTGGAATTCACTGAGGGAGGATGTGTGGTGTTGAATGGGTGCAATCAGGAAGTGATGAGGGGAGACAGATCCAAAGATAACTGCTATCTATGGAAACCTAAAGACTCAGGCCACTTTCCCAAGTGCTCCTTAGCCAAGGGAGATCAGGAAGGGAAGCTGGGACATGGAAGACCTGACCAACTTCATGTAAAGGGAATGAAGAAGAGCATTTCCAAGGGAACTATGAGAGGAGTCCCATATCTGTCTTTAGATAAAAAGACAAACTGTGGAAAATGTCTGATTGAAGGTTTTGAGCCAGTGGCACATATTGGCCATGATATGATAGCAAGGGAGAAACAGATGGGTGTACTGTTGTCATCTGCAGAAACCAAATACCTAGCCTCTGGTAGCAGGTGGTCAACCCCAGTATGGAGGAACCTGATGCAGACTGAGTACAATGTCACCCAGAATGTCATGACATTGTACGTTAATCAGTTTAAAAATAGTAAGGGCAAAGAGGGAATGTATACGTCTGATAAGTTATAGCAACTAATGAAGTTAGTTAGCTACTGTTTAGTAAGTCAAATTATTAAACAACAAATAGTGTGCTCTGAGTGGTCAAAAACTAATAGACCTTACTCTTGCAACAAGCGTTTCACATTTCGTCGCTTCAACTCTCATTCGTGCAAACCTTCTTCCAAAGAAACGGTTCAACTCCCCTCTGAGATATTCAGCATGGCTCACCAATCCGATTCCACCTCCTACACTACTGTGTCTGATTCCCCCAGCACGGATTCCTGCAACCCTAACCGGGAGGAGATTGGTGTTGACGCTGCAACATCTTCTCATGCAAGAAGACCGAAAGAAACGGTCTCCAGAGTCTCCTCAACTATCGCTCTGGACAAACCATCCAAGGAAGGATCGAGGTATGTGCATAATGTCATTGCCTCTATTGTCTCTAAGATTCTGTCTGGTGATCAGAATGTTCCTGGGGTTTCCGTTCCCTTGAACACTATCATACCCGATGAGGTTGCATGTCGAGAAACCGCAGTCGTGGTAAGAGATAATGTGTCTGGAATACCTGAAGAGGTCCCTAAGAACGATAAACCTGTAAACAAGGTGAGAGGTGAGAAGGTCAATGTCACTCAAGGTGTTGATGACAACCCTAGAGCTGAAACAGTCAACCTGGAAGAGTTCTCCGATAATGAACTCTTGGCTTCAGTTGTTCCTAGCATAGCCAAGAGGGTTAGGACTAGGAGGGAGAAAAAGTCTGTGGTACAGAGGTCCCCAACCAAGGAGGTCGATGAGACAACCTCTCCCAAGCAAGCAGTGACAGAGAGTGCACGCAAAAGAAAAGGGCATGGACCTGCAAAATCTTGGAGCAAAGAGGTGCCCAAGAAAATAAAGACCAAGGCTGCTGTGGTGGAGTCTGACTCGGATGTTCCTTGTGATGTCACGACATCCCTGTCCAAGAAGAAGCCAACCTCTAGCAAGTTGGCTGCTAGTGTTCCAGAAGTACCCATTGACAATGTGTCCTTCCACTTTGCCTCTAGTGTGAACAGGTGGAAGTATGTCTACCACAAAAGACTGGCCTTGGAGAGGGAACTGGCTCAGAATGCCTTGGAGTGTAAGGAGATTGTGGACCTGATTAAAGAGGCAGGGCTAATGAGAACTGTGACTCAACTCCCAAAGTGCTATGAGACCTTGGTGAAGGAGTTCATAGTCAATCTGTCAGAGGAGTGTGGAGATGGGAAGTCCAGAGAATTTAGAAAGGTCTATGTGCGTGGCAAGTGTGTGACCTTTTCCCCCTCAGTCATCAATCTGTATTTGGGAAGAGCAGATGAAGTGCACCCAGAGCTTGAAGTGACTGACAACAGAATCTGTCAAGTCATCACTGCAAATCAAGTCCGGAAGTGGCCTCTTAAAGGGAAGCTGGTGGCCAGCCAACTCAGTGTGAAATATGCCATGCTACACAAAGTTGGAGCTGCAAACTGGGTCCCTACTAATCACAAGTCAACTGTGTCTGTGATGTTAGGAAAGTTCATCTATGCTGTTGGTACCAAGGCAAAGGTGGACTATGGCACCTACATCTTTGATCAGACCATGAAATATGCTGGAAGTTTCAGTGTGAAGGGACCTATAGCCTTTCCGTCTCTCATTTGTGGCATTGTGTTGAACCAATTCCCAAACATCTTGACAGACAATGACTTTGTGCAAAGAAGAGAAAGTCCACTGGCCTTCAGCTACAAACAGTTCCTGGGTAAGTATGTTCCTGACATTGTCATGACATCTGGAGAAACATCCAATGTTGGCAACCATCCAGATAAGGCTGTTGTCATTGCTGTGCTCAGAGAGACTTGCAAAGAGCTGGAGGTTAGGAAGCTCGCCTTGGAAAAGCTGATTTTTCAATTGGAGATGTCTGGTGAGGATACAGATGGAGCTGCAAGGCAAAGCTCAGAGGGTGAGGAGGAGGCCAGTTCTGAGGAGGAGGCTGATGATGAGGCTGAGGCATAAAGTTTTTTTTAATTCTGTCATTTGTGTGTATTTCTGTTTATTATTTGTGGATCTGTAATTTCAAGTGTTGCTTTGGCAACATTTTTGACAAAAAGGGGGAGTAACAGGGTGATACCCCAGGACAACAGATTATTTTGTTAAAACAGATATTCATGACAGATTCAAGTTTCCCTCCCCTGCAGCTGATGTGTGATGAAGTTTTTATTTAACTTCTGCTTGTATGCTGATGTGTGTGTGAAGTTTTTATTTAACTTCACTCCCCTGCAGCTGATGTGTGTTGAAGCTTTTATTTAGCTTCTGTACCTCTGTATGTGTGCTGAAATTAGAAGTTTTTATTTAACTTTTGTATGTGTGCTGTTATGTGAAGTCTCATTTAACTTCCATGTGTGTGAGTGTGCTGCCACTCTGAGTGTATTAGCTAGGTCTATTTCCTGCTAGATGAGTGATTCCGCTGCTATGAACTCTGTTATGGGGATCAAAGTGTTTTAGCCAAAAATTTGTCAAAGGGGGAGTTTGTAGGTGTTTAATTGGCTGCATTAGATGGTAAAACACTAGCTCGATTCTAATGTCTTGACTGATGTCATGACATGGTGTGTATGTGTGACTGCACTGTAGGTTAGAATATCTAACTGTACTCTGATGTCTTGACTGATGTCATGACACACTTGAGTAGGTACTGCAGGATTAGCTAATACAGGATTTATTGAATGTCAAACTGGATGTTGTGACATTCATCCCTGTCAGCAGATACTAAGGAATAGAACAGCTGGTGTTCTGTTAGAACTTAGTATTTATTTCCAGTCTGGTTATCAAGGAAATACCAGACCTGGCATAAGGCCTACTGTCTGAATGCCAAACTGGATGTTATGACATTCATCATTGACAGCATATATGAACAATAGACAGAGTGGTGTTCTGCTATACTTCAGCATGTTTCTTAGTCTGTTCTTCAAGAGGATAACAGAACTGACTTAAGGCCAAATGTGTAAATGTCAAATTGGATAATTTGACATTTATTAATGTAAGTTGTTACTGTAGTATGGTCATTTTGGTCATATACAGGTCAGCAAAATTGTACAGTCTGTTTTCTGGAAAAACAGACTTAGCATATGATCCTTGATGTCAAGCTGAATGTCGTGACATTCATTCCTGACAGCATATGCTATATTGTAGGTTGTTCAGTTTTCTGTTTCAGCTTTTTCTCAGGCTATTCTTCAGGGATTCAACTGCTGAGAGAAAATCCAGGAAATCAACAACCAAGCTACATTTAATGAACCTAACAAATAGCCTATTTGTTAGTAACCTAGATGTCGAATTTAGGGGAACTCGCGTGACCTTAAATTCAGGAGAATACAAGTGCAAAGGCCCAAGTACTGCAATATAAAAGGAAGTCGTTCCTTCATTCAGAACTGGGGATTTTTAGGCGGGAAGATTTAGTGTGTCCATCATACTTCACTGCTGTATTTTTGTGAGTCTTGTATTAGACATATCTTGTAAGCCAAGCCATTATCACGTAGATGATTGCTTTGGCATAGGGTGTTCATTGAGTTGTAAGTGTTGTGTCGCTCAAAGCTTTTAAGTGTGAGTGTTGTGTATCTTGATTAAAGCTGTTAAGCACAATCAAGAGTTGTTTGAAGTGTGACTTCAAAATTGTCTTTAATATTGATTAAAGGTAGTAATCATTGAGGTGATTGAGGGGGAGTGAGTAGGAACTCTGATCTTAGAGTAAGATTGAAATTGCATTGGGTAGGGATTAAGTGAAGAGTTGTAAACGGGTGAGTTTAGCTTTGAATTAATACTACTAATAGTGGATTTCCTCCCTGGCTTGGTAGCCCCCAGATGTAGGTCATGTTGGACTGAACTGGGTAAACAATTATTTGTGTTATTTACTGCACTTACTTTTAAGTTCTGCATAATTCCTGTCTGTGCAGAATTGGATGTCATAACAACCCGAGTGACATCTAAAGTCTGATAACTAGAATTTCACTTTTGTTTTAAAACTTCACACATCTTCTTAATAAACATTGACTTTCTCAAGTGATCCAGAAAATCTTTTTCTCAATAAATGCTAAAATAATTAAGCATATTTAAACTCTTTTTTTCAAACTTCTAAAAAAAACCTCATCAACCTTCTTTTTGTGTCTTTGTGCAATTTCCTTTAAGAGCTTTTTTTGAAAAGATTGGATGTTAGTCTATTCTTGTAGTGATGCAAATCACTATAATTCTACAATATGATGAGAAATGATTGACATTTTTCACTTGAATGTTTAGACGTGCTTGTGAGAAAGTCCAAGTAAAAGTTCTTCATATCAAGATTATACAAATTCTCATTTCCTCATACTTGTGGGTAGTAAGCTGAGTTTTTCACTCGAATACGACAAAATATATTTTCAATTTAAAATCAATCAATAAATAATCCAGCTTTTTTATAAACACAGATTTGCAAGTGGTTCGTATGGAGTACCATAGATGTGAGGGGTGCTAATACATTCCCCTTTCATAACCAACCCTGGTATCCAGATTTCTCTTTTGTTTTACCTTTTGTAAGTTTTGTTCGACCTTTTTCCCGTTCCCTTTGGAAACAATAAAGTTCGGTGGCGACTCTTGCTTTTCTGAGTTAAGTTAATCAATAGCTTAATCTTAAATTTTCCCGCCGCGATAGGGAGGAAGGACCAATTATTTTGTTAGTATGGGAGAAAAATATAATTAAGACTTATTTTGCCCTAGCTATATATTATAATGAGAGAAAACTATAAATAGGTTATTTTGTCAGTACGTAGAAACCATAGAAAAGAGAAATAGACCAAAGGGTTAAGAAGAGGAAGAGGCTTGGAGTGGAGAAGAAGAAGTTCTACCAGAAATCAGAATTTTACTACTTTTCATAACTGGTTTTTCTATTTTTATACTTGATGTTTTTCCACCATTGTTGCATTGTCGAAAGTTTTGTAAATCAATGATTTTCATGAAAATAAAGGAATTTATGTGTAAAATTGGGTTTTAATCATGGGATAATCGTAGTATGTCTAATTCTGAGCGTTTGGATTTTTACGGAATCAAAATCGGAGTTCCAGAGGTCTTCCAATGGTGAAAATCTCATTTTGGTTTTTGCAAGTATGTATGTCGTCGCTTAGCATGGGAAGCGTCACTTAGTGAGGGAGGTTCTCACGTAGCGAGATGCTCTGGCGACGAAATTCTTTTGTTTTTATTTTTATCATAACTTGAATTCCATAACTCAAAATGAGACGCGGTTCGAAGTGTTGGAAAGCTAACGCGAATTACTATCAATTGGTAATAATTTCATAGGATGAATGTGTTATGATAACATGAGTAATTGATGAGAATGATTATTAAAAATTATTTGATCGAGTAAATATCGAGTTGTGCGAGTTTGAAGAATATGTTTTATGATTTATGGAAATGTTTGAATATGTTTCTATGACAAGACATTAAGCGTTAAGAATAAGTAAGAAATATGAGAATATTGTGCATATGGATTATTTTGAGTTATGTTTGTTGTATTGTTGCATGTTTGAAATATAATTCTATTGAGGTGAATTATTAGCATACGTGTATTGTACTGTTGATTGATAATGTGCATTTTGTAACTTTGGTGTGATGTAATTGAGAGAGGAGATTACTTAAGTTATCAATGCATTTATGTTAGAATCAGATAGGGATCTTAACACATTGATTTGAGGATATGATCATGCATCATAAGATTTGTGTCAAAAGGCATGTCTACTAGTTCAAAGAGGACACTAGTGGCTTATCACAAGCTCAAAGAGGGGACTTTGAGCTCAGAGAGAGGGGCTCGGGATTCGCAGAATTTGGAACCTTGTTCGTATGAAGAACCAAATATTAAATTAGTACCACACGCATATGCATAGAGTTGCATAGTCGAGTTTCATTGCATAATAAGTTATAAACATAATTGTTGAGTTGTGATTGATTAATGAGTTTGGGTGTGAGATTGTGATGAGATATACTGTGAATGAAATTGTATAGAGAATGTTGTGTTGTTATCCTACCTTGCAGTATATGCATGTTATTATTGTTTTTGATTTCTCACTCCTTTGTTATTGATGTGGTTTGTGCTCCTCTTCGGAGTACAGATAAGCAGGTAACTGAGTAGCTGCTTAGAATGGGAGGATGGCGAGAGGTTGTTTCTTCCTTTTTATTTGTGTGCTTTATTTTACGTGCTCTTTTGTTAGTTAGTGTCTAATCTTTATGGGCTTTATGTAACACCGAGAAACGTTTGCGAGTTTTTGTCTAATCTTTTGTTAGAGAGTTAACGTATACTCCCGTGTTTGATTTTTCGATGTTTTTAGGAGATTTCATTTATGAGTTTTTTTATGCCATAAAATGAATTTAAAGTTTGAATGATTTAGTTAATGCTTACTTTATTATAAGAAATTTCACTGCAATGATACCCTAAGTGAATGTGAGCATTCGACGACACCCTATTTAATTGTGTGAATAAAATGTTACAGGGCATGTATGTTTTGAATAGAGAATGTGGGACATCCTATTTGATTGTGAGAATACTTTGATTTTACTGTATATTTATGCGCGGGGAAAATAAGGTGTTATAAATATTATCTTTCTTTTAAATCGGCTAAGGGTTATAACATTTTAAAAAGAACAAAAAAAATCATTTTAAGGCTTAGATGAGTTTGTCAAAGGATTCACACCCTCACAAAGTAGGCTTTTTAGGTTAAGTAGTTTTTCACTCAATAACAAACAATTCCTTGACCATATCCATGACTTTTAAACATATCAAGTAATAGCAATACTGATGCAAAGTCTACATAGTTAGCATGCATGTTCACTCTCATTATTTATGTAAAACATAAGGTTGCACACATCTTACTTGGATAGGCTTATTATTTTTTACTTATATCAACGTGTTTTCACTAGGTACTGACTTTGATCATCTCTGTATTTCACCCCTGACAGAAAATATTTGCCTGTCCGCAGATAACAAAATTATGAGCAAAACGTATAGGTCTTCACCTAGTATATGGCTTCGCCTAGCTAATTTTGTGCAGCACTTCTCGTTGGGCGTACATAGAGCTTGACCAACGAGCACTCTACATCATAAACATGTTGTGCTTGTGCCATTTTTGATACCAAGATTCATCATAATTCACCAGTTTGATGTAACATAAATTCAAATAAACTGGTTTGAGTGTGCACGGTGTTTAGTTAGGAAAAACAAAGAAATAACATAAATTTACAAACAAGGATGAAAAGTAACCTCATGTTAAAGATTTGGTTGCCTCCCAATAAGAGTTTGTTTTACGTCATTAGCTTGACCCCTGTTTTCTTTTGCGGATCATCCAAGGATATGACATTAATTTTTTTGTCATTCTCATCAAGGTATGGTTTCAGTCTATGGTCATTTACAATCCATTTTACTTGAGAAACTATGTCTTCCAATTCTACTACTCAATGAGACTTCACTATTTTTACTTTAAATGGTCCTTACCATTCTGACTTCAATTTTCTGTGGAACAGTTTAAGCCTAGAATTGAATATGAGGACCAATTCTCGTGGTTTGAATTATTTTCTTATCAAACGTTGATCATGATATTTCTTGACCATTTTTTCATATAATTTGTATGATTCATAGGCTTGACTTCTTAACTCATCAAACTTATGCCGCTGTAATTTCCTTTTTTGTCTAGCTAGTGATTGGTTAAAATTTAGGAACTTAAGTGTCCAATAAGCCTTGTGTTGTTTGATAAGTCCATAGAATTTCGCCTAATTTTGATGCCAATTTCTTTTTCATGAGGATATCATTTTTTCTAAAAATTCTCTTTATCTCTCCGTTTGACACCTAGGCTTGGCCATTAGTCTATGGGTGGTATGGTGATGCCACCTTGTGTCTTACCCCATAATATTCAAATTCAAGCGTCTTTGATAGTTAACTATTACAGAAATGGGATCCTCCATCAAAACTATTTTTTTTCAAAAATTCCATCGCTATTTCTCCATATTTTTTGGGTGATGCAATTGCTTTAGATATATAGTTTACTGCAACTAGAATGCAATTGTTGTTATATTAAGATGGAAATGATCCAATGAAACAATGACAAAAGATAATTTAATGAGTTAGAACATACTTACACAACTATATAAATTCAATTTGATAAAAATATATAAATGACTAAATTAACTCTAAAAATTGATTTTACTTATTTTAATGAAGGATAAAAAAATAAAAATAAAATAAACATTTAAATTTTTAATATATTAAATACACAAATTTATATAAAAATATTTGTAAAAGTTACCCTCATGACATATGCCACTTGTTAGCGTTTTCTAATAATAAAACCAGAACAACCTCCCGCTTTGGTATCCTTTGCAACTTAAGACATTTTCACAATTCTTCAACAACTGAACTCTCAATAAAACTACAACAAACCAATAAGAGATTGACATGGATTTGATTGCTTCTTCCATAAAATCATCCACCATGGTGCACATCTCAAATGGGTGTGTAATTGAGTTTTACTTCATATACTTTTTTTACAATGTTAATATTCATTAAACATCAAATTTTTATAATCTAACACCTTAAAAAACTACTCAAGAAGCCAAACAACTAAAAAAGATACAGAACAAAAATATAAAAATAATTATGGTAAATTTTCTAGTTTGCTAATGTTGTATTCATTAATACAGGCACAAGGATGGGTTACTGAAAATAATTATGGTAAAGTTTCTCATAATGGTAGCACAAACTACAAAATTTTAAAAACCTCCAAGGCAATGATTCTAATGTTTTACTAATACTTCATCCTAGGTACTTGGATTGGAATAACAATAGAAAGAACAGACAAAATAAGCTAAAAGCAGGAGGAAAAACTTGTACTTTAATCAGAATCAGCTCTCAGTTATTAGCTCTATGAGATCGACCTTCTTCAATTTTGAGTACCCTTTTAGGCCACGAGATTTTGCGAGTGCTCTCAATTCAGACAACTTCAATGCACTTAAATCCTCAGTTTGAACATCTAGTTGCTCCTCCACGCTCTCATCGTTATAGGTTTGTTCAGCATCATGAGAATCATCCTCCGACAGTTCTGGGAAGAACAGCTCATCCTTTGTATCAAGATCAATTTCAGACTTAGGTTCTGGTTCGGGCTCTGGCTCGTCCTCCGGTTTCAAATCTATTTGATGTCGATTGTTGACATTATCTTCACTAACTATTGGCTCTACATTAGTCTCATCCTCATAATGGGAGACAGGCTGATACTTTACGCGTGGAACAGGAGACTTTCTTTGGAAAACTGACCGAGGCCTTGCCACAGCAGCAACATTGGCATCTCGAGACTCATCCTTTGGAGAATTGTTTGAATCAAAAGAATTAGTGCTCTGTACTCCATTGTATTGATTACTTTCTTGCAACTGGTCAGAGTTACGATCTTCTCCGCCGTCTTCTCCGCTGCTTTTCTTTACTGGCTGAACCGAGTGTCTCTTCAGGACGTTAAGAAGGGAATCTACAGCAGAATTCTCTTTAACATGTCTGTGGGGTACTTCAATTTTCTTTTCTTCTTTAACCAAGGAAGCTCTCTCACGTAGCTGAGCCTGAACCTTCTTAAATAACTCAACAATCTCTTTCTCTCTGGCGCCAGGGGCTGAAGCGGCCTGGAATTTTCCTGAAGAAAGTGATTCCAACGGTCCATTTTTTGAGGATAACATATCTTCTTCAAAATTCTCAAAGAGAACTCTTCCATCATTGTTCCCGTTTCTTCCTCTGGATGGCTCGTTCCTGTTGTTTTGTCTTGAGAAATACGGGTCCCTCCTTGCTTCACAAACAATAGATGCAGCCAAAGAACCAGACTTTAGTCCTCCGATTTTGACATGGGAACAAATTCTATGACGACCTATAATAGGGCATGAATACACAGCAGTTGTTCTTCCATAAACACGTGAACACGGGAAACACTTGCCTTCTGGCATTCCACCACCTGAGAAAACATACAGATTCAAATTGGATAGTCAAAACTCAAAAATAATCTTAAACAAAGTTAAAACCCTAAACCAGAGTAAGAATGCAACCATCCACTAATTCTACACCAAAGTTACACTTACGTCATTGAAATGTCAAATATTGGTCACACAAAAAAAAGTATATCTTCAACCCACTTGGATAACATCATTTCCCCAGAGATTAAAGTCAATAAAGTTTGAGGCTTTACTATCAGAAAGCAACAAGCAATTGAAAATAAAACTGAAAATTTACCCAATTGAAGAAGACACGGTTCGTAAAACCCTAGTGGGAAATTTGTATTTCAAACCAAAGAAATGAAAGGGGTTTTAGAAGTTGAAGTAGCTTCAACTATTGAACAACGCTATGGTTTTTCTTATATGAGAGAAATCTTAAAGCAGAAAGGAAAAGAGAGATAAATAAGCACTAACCAACGTTGTTGGCGACGACGAGATTCACTGTTTGCGACATTGTTCGGTAACAAAACCCTTACAATGCCGGTTATGCATTTTATAAGCGTCTTATTTTATCCCGCAGGTTGAAACTCGCGTGTTTTGTATGATAAGGGGTGTTCTCGGCAATATGTTATTATTTTAGAGGTAAAACTGTCATATCATGTCATGCTATTTTTATTTTTGAAAAATAGTTAGTTTAATGTAAATGAATAGAAGAAAAAAATACCAAAATAATGTTGTTAAAGAAAAGTAGACCCAATATTAATTTCTCGGCAAATTTGTTTTAACACGAGAGATTTGTAAGTTATTTGACTAATGTAAAATAGACTTGTGTGTTGATGCTTAACTTCCTAAAAACTTTTTTGGAAAGAAGTTTTATTGTTTGTGTCTAGGTGCTTAACTTCCTAAAAAAAATATTGGAAAGAAGTTTAATTGTAATTTTAAGGTGTTATTCATTGCCTCATAATATTTGATCTAGCTTCTAATGAGCAGACTTCACCTTAAAATAAACAAAAATTAAAATTTCACCAATATATACAAAAATACTAAGTTAAAATATTGTTAGAAATTTCGAGAAGATTAAATGGATCCAGGTTGAATCGTGAACAAAATCATTTTTCTTAAAAGTATTTCAAGTACTCTCTTTGATGTCTTAGAGTCGAAAATCAAGAATATCCAGGATAATTCAGCCTTTTGATCGAGTCTGCACAAGACAGGTGAAGAACGCGAATGCAAGGAAGTGTGTCTGGAATATTTAAGAGGATGTGCAGATTTTTTGAGTGAGTCATTTTCGAATTCAGAAACATGTATTTATAGGTCATGCATGTGTTGTTTCATAAGTTTGCATCTCTTGATGAAACAACACATTTTCACCATATGTTACAATGGTTCACTTATGATCATACAATGCACCACTTCATGAAGTGTTGTATATTTTGAATTCGAAATTCAAACTTAAGCAACGGTCAAAATCCTGGAGCAATACTTGGGATTAATTTGCAGCATGTCGGCCGAAAACCGGCCGCCGGAGCGCCGCCTCATTAACGTCGCGAATAGCCCGATTGCTCTGATGCGTTGTGTCTAAGTTCCCAAGTGCTGCCTACAAGCCGTCAGTAGCGCCTCTACGCCCATGCCCTCGGACCCGGTCCCTGAGCCGGAGTCGGTGTCGTCGGTGGCTACACCGGCAAGGGATTCTTCGGATGTGACATGTGGCATAATGCTTGGGACCACCACATATGTCCATATGGCGTCTTATCCTCTTTGACTCCTTTGGTGAGTTTAATGTTTCAATGTCTTTATAAATACTTTTAATGTTTGCTCCACTTTCTATGTGAGACTATTTGCAATGCATTTATTGTCATTAACTCAAAAACCCAATTTTGTCATATTGGAACATACACATGGCAATTATTTTTTATAATTTCTAACAATCCCCCACTTGTTATAATACTGACAAAACTAATTCCAGAAAATAAGATATAAAGAGTGTTAATACAGTCAGGTATCTTTCAATTTAAAACTTAATCGTAGTGAAGATAACACAAAGTTTAATCGGAATATTAGGTAGCAATGCTTTTAAACCATTAATCCATATGATTAGACCGGTGTTACCTTACACACACTTTTTAAAGGTTCTTCCTCTACATATCTCGCTTAGCACTTATTTATGGTCATATGCTATCCTGTTTCATGAATTTTTCATGAGAGAAACTCCAACTCTCACTTTGAGACGGCACCATCTCGAAATTCACATAGGTGAAGTTCATGTTGTATCATTTTCCATGAGATACTTTTCCTCGGTTATGAACTTAATTAAGAGGTTTTGAAAACCCCAACCCTCTATTTAAAATAGTCAACATTATTTCCTAATGCATGACTTACATCCAAATCAACGACTTGTTGTTACCCATTGAATCTTGAAGTTAATGTTTTGTTAATATAAGATTGGGTTGTCATTGTCGTTGGAACTCTTATTCAAGGAGTTTCAACCCCATGTCTCTCGAGGTTGTTTTTACTAAGTCTTTGGTCAGTGGCTTAGTAAATGGGTCGGGCAAATTATAGCTTGTTTGTATATAGGTAAGTGAGATGATTTTGTCCTTAATCATTTTCCTCACAAACGAATGTCTAAGTCATATGTGCATATACTTTCCATTGTACATTTCGCTGAATGCTCTTGCTAAAATGGCTTGGCTATCTGTATACGTGCGTTTTTGACGCCATGAGATTAGTATGCAAAAGGGTTCTTTCGACAAATGACGCCATGGAATTAACAGTTTAGTTGATAAGTATTTTCAAAACTTCGACATATTGATGGTTCGACATTTCGACAAGATGTTTGCAGATGAAGAGACGTCTTTGACAGGCATGGATGATATTATGGTATTTCGACAATTCGACAAAGTCTGGAGAGAGACGTCATTTCGACATAAAGTGAAATTTTAAATTCAAAAGAGTTGTGACGTTTGGCAGAAGACGCGTGGAAGCATCTGGCGAAAGGAAGAAAGCCAAGTGTCACAATATTAGGATTTATTCGTTAGTAACAGTTATTTTGTTTGTATATAAATAGGATAGTTGTTATCAGAAAAAGGTGTGTGAGAGAAAAGAGTCATATTTGGAACATGTACGTGTAAACAAACACCAATTCTTTCAAAGTTTTATCTTATAAAATTCAAAGTTCTTTACCAATTTTCCTTTACATTTACCAGTCATTTATCTTTTTTGCATTTTCGTTTCGACACTTTATGCTTCGCCATTTATATTCCACCATTTATCTTAATCTTGTTAAGTTTACTTTTATTTAAGCATTCGTAATCAATATATTTCGACATGAAAGACTTAGTGAACCAAATGAAAGATACAAAAGTTGTTCTAGAGATTTACAAAGTTATTTAGATTTGCACATGTCCTAGGATTTGTGTGGTTGATCCTGCAAGTAACCCAATTCGACAAGTTTTGGAAAATCAGAGGTTGTTCGCCAAAATCAATTGCGAACAAATTGGCATGCCCAGTGGGACAGTGCATAAATCTAAGACTTAAATAATCGTTAGTCAAGGTTTCTTCTTCGTTGTATGAGACTGAGAAGCGGTAAATTAGCCGTATCTGACGTAGAAAGACCTAAAAGAACAAGAGTAAGAAAAATGGTGAGTCAGCCAAATAATCCAAATAATCCTAATCCAAATGAAGCCATCCCAGTATCCAACCATGTCCCTTCGACAGGAGGCAATGTAGGATCACTCCCTGTGTCAGAGGCTGTGCCTTCGTCAACAGGGTCAATACCAGCGGTTTCAATATCGCAAAATGCGCCTAGTTCGTCCATTAGGGCACAACAAATGCCTGTCGGGACGCCTCCTTCTATAGGGAATACTTCTAGGCCTTTTGTGACGAATTTCACCATGCCTCTGCCTGGTAGGGAACAACCATTTGGAATGCCAACTTCGGTAATGGCAAATTTACACAATTCCCCGGTAGTGTATTCTGATTCTATGGCCAATATGTCTTCACCTTTACAAGGGTCAGGATATGGCGGAAACATGAGTAGACTAAACCAACAACCACTTTACTTGTCAGCGATAACAAATTACTCTGCGCAAGTAATTAGACAACAAATGGACGAGAGCAATCATGATATGGTCCAAATGTTGACGCAACAAATGGGGGCGGTGTTTAACCCTCTAATACAAAACACCACCCAAACAAACAAATTGTTGGCAGTGCAAATGACGCGCATTGCTGACTTTTTTGGGGTCCCTCAAACTCGACACAGAGAACAAGTGGTTCAGAACCCAGTGGGAGCGGTCCAGGAAGTGTAACACCCTTCTAAAATACCCCAATATTTAATTAAAACAACAAAACATAATTCAGAGTAAATATGCAATTAAGGGTGTCACACTTGACACTTCACACCATTTTCCAAATAACTGGTCATACTCATTTGTTTATCAAAATAAAACATTGCACAATACGCAGCGGATAGAGATCAAATCAATCATGCAAACCATGTAATCACATTACATGTAAAACTGTTCAACAACCACAATGAAAACAAAGTAAAACATCCCGTCCCGATGTTACATCTACCAGAGCATGACCCACTAAGGAACTACACTAGACTCCAAGCACTAGCTTCTACTCAATCACTGCTCGTTACCTGAAACATAGTTGTAAGGGTGAGTTCCTCAATCGATATAATAAGCATTATAAAATATCATGTAATGCTAAGTAAATGAACACATCTCATCACCCTAATCATATCACACATTCAGTAACGGCAACATCAACTCATACTCATAATCATGCTCAACATAAACATCAAAACACACGTATAATATTGGAACACATCCATTCATATTATACACAATACATACATTATGCAATGAGACTCCATGCATGCGGTACCGACTATTCGTGAACATATAGTTCAACCTCACCGATCAAATCCAGATACGGCTACCAAGCTCACTAGTCCCACTCATTTGAGACCTAGTGACTCACATCACTAATTCCTCACCATGGGAATTAGCTACCACCCCAAGGGCTATGCTATGCACGCTAAATCACCTAGCATGCAAACATCAACAACAATCCACAATAATTCATCACTAATTCCTCACCATGGGAATTAGCTACCACCATAAAGGCCACAATATGCAAGCTAACTCACTTAGTCATGCAAACACCAACAATCATCCACAATGGACATATGCTCACACTCTAAGCCATAAACAGTCCATTCACACTTGCATACATAATAGATACATCCACAGCATTATGCATACAATCATACATCATCCACATATTTATCACATAATCATATCATGCCACATAATCAATCACAGTATTAGCACGCTCTACTAATACCCCTACCGCTCAAAACAACGGGAAATGATCCCTATTATATCATACGCCAATATAGGCCAAACATCAAACATGCACACCACATTTAAATATAAATTTTTCACTTTTCACACGGTGTTAATCGGTTAACGCCCTGGGTTAACCGGTTAACGCAACACAGAACACGCTTCCTGGCAATTCACAACAGTGTTAACCGGTTAACACCCTGGGTTAACCGGTTAACGCAAGACAGACAGCAATATTTCACAATTCATAACAGTGTTAACCGGTTAACACCCTGGGTTAACCGGTTAACGCAAGACAGAAAGTTGTTCCTGCGCTAACACGAAGCAGAATGCAGAATTCTCCGCATTTTCCGCCGTTGGAGGACTTCCGGACCTCCGATTCCAATTCCGTAAAAAGCTACACGTTCGGAAAATCAAGACTCATCCAATTACAGATTCAATTACAGCTTTAACATAACTTATTCATCTCAATTTTTCAGCATTCATCATCCCAATTAGGGTCAAATCAATGGCTTATCACTACCCATTACATGTTAACCCATAATACCCATTAAACGACGATAAACCCCCCTTACCTGAGTTAATCCGGCAAATCTTCTTTGACCTTCAACAATCGTGAATCCTCCTCTTGAGCCCTAGCCTCTTCTTCTCCCTTTCTCAGTTTCTTCTCTTTTCTCCCAATCCGTACGTGTTCTCTGTTTTCACGTATCAAACCCTTTTTACCAAATGGGACCTTATATATATATTCCAACTTATTATTCCAATTTATATTATTCCAATAATAATAATAATTCCAATAATATTCCAATTATTTAATTAAATTAATAAATATATTATTAAATTTAATTTAAATAATTATCATATTTTATCGGGGTGTTACAGGAAGAGCCTACGATAAACCAAATACCTTTAGACAATCCTCAGACAAACGTCAGAAACCAAGAGGATGTGGTCGAACAGCCTCGTGTCGAAATCCCTGTTCCACAAGAGCCTAGAAGGATAGTAATCCAGAGAGGCCAAGACGCGGATGCTGTGTTGCAACGGCGAATCCGGTATAATAACTTGCCTGTCGAAAACAATTTAGCAGCCATGGTCGAAACGATAATGGCACAAAATGGGGTGAACATGGGATTGCAAAGGCCTAGTTACGCTTCCCCACTGTCGAATATATTCTGCAAGTAGAACTGCCACCAAGGTGGAAAGTTCCTAAGTTCACCAAGTTCTCAGGAGACACTAGTGAGTCCACCATAGAACATGTGGCACGTTATCTGATCGAAGCGGGGGAAATAGCTCGTAATGAAAATTTGAAAATAAAATATTTCCCTAGTTCCTTGATGAAAAACGCGTTTACTTGGTTTACATCTTTGCCTGCAAACTCAGTGTATACGTGGACCCAATTAGAAAGGTTGTTCCATGAACAATTTTACATGGGACAAACAAAAATAAGTCTGAAAGAATTGGCCAGTGTTAAGAGAAAACATTCAGAACCAATAGATGATTATCTAAATAAGTTCAGGTTGCTAAAGGCTAGATGTTTCACTCCAGTGTCAGAACATGAGTTAGTCGAAATGGCCGCAGGGGGACTAGATTATTCTATAAGAAAGAAACTAGACACACAGTATTTAAGGGATATGGCACAATTAGCCGATAGGGTGAGACAGGTCGAAAGGTTAAGGGATGAGAAATTCAGAGCGAATAAGAATAAAAAAGAAAGGGTGACCTACGTAGGGGTTTGCCAAGATGATGAATACGACGAAAATGAACCAAGTAACTTCGACGAAAAAGAGATTGACTTAGCAGAACTAAAGCAAGGCCCACCTTATTCATGTAAAGTACTAACTCCGTCGAACGGAAACCCAGTCGAAACCAATGATAAGTTCCCCAAAAGAACTTATACGTTCGACATCACCAAATATGACGAAATTTTCGACTTATTGGTTAAAGATGGTCAATTAATAAAACCACCAGGCGCTAAAGAACCACCTATGGAACAACAGAAAAAGAGAGGTTTTTGTAAATACCATAATTTTATGGGCCATAAAATGTCTCGTTGTTTCCTTTTCAGGGATCTCGTTCAAAATGCCATCCGTGACGGAAGGCTGAAGTTTGGTGATAAGTCAAAACAACAGATGAAGATTGATTCGAATCCTATGCAGCCAGTCGAAGCCCATTACGCTGAACCATCCATGGTGAACATGGTGGAGGTTGAAATTGCTCCTGATGGCAATCTCGAAATTGTGGAAGCTGCTGGAGGTTTCGACACAAATATCAACATGGTTGAGATTGCTGATGATCTCGCAAACCAGAACGAAGTTGAAGTTACTGAAGGCTTTGACGACCAGAAAAAGATGGAAACTACTGAAGGTTTCGACAAAAAGGACTGTGACGATACTGCTGAAGATGTTATGGTTCGACAAGAAGAGAATTGGAACTGCTTGGGACAGCCAAGTGGGAAGTACGATTATCTCGTGAAATACAATGCGCCGGCAAGCTCTCATATCGACATCAACACAATCCAACCAACCGGTTGGGGAGATGTACCTTTGAGCAACAATGAAAAAACATTCGAGACAATTGAGAATCTCCCTATTACTAAAAAGAAGGTTACTGAAGACCTCACTGTTGAAAACAAGGCTACTGAAGGCCTTGATCCTGATCAAATGAAGACAAGTGATGTCGCAAACTGCGTCAACACTATGGGACCTTTCAGTGAAGAGGTCACAAGAATCAAAACAGAAGCTGTGAAGGGTCCTATGAAGCCTGTGACCAGTGGAATCCTGCACAGAATAATGGAGGACCCCAAAAGAAGTTGGAACAAGTGTTGTTGCAAACATAGTCCCAGGAACATGTCTTGGTGTTGCTTCCCAGAAAAGGAACCAAGAGGTGTCGAAGTCGAAGAAGAAAGACACATTAAGAAAATGAATGAATTAAGCATTGCTGACGAACGAAATGTTGGGGTAAATATGGTGGAAGTATCTCAGAGAGACCAAGCTGAAGTGGGTGAAGATCGTCGTCGAAAGGAGTACCAAAGGCTGGCGTATCCTAAAGAAGAGGAAAATCTAGTGGAATTCATCAAGAGGTGCCAAAAGATGAGGACTGAAGTGATGTTATGCCCACGCTGCAGTGCAATCTTCGACAGGAAGGCAGCAACCAATCTTCTACATCTCGGGATTCTACAATTACATTAGTCTCTAAATTTAAGAGTCTATATGTTTTACTATTTTATGCGTATCCTACAAAAGCACATCTTATCCCTTAAGGACCTAACTTGGTTCTTTTAGGATCCATGTTTTTGTAGTAATCCACACACCCTCACACTTTAAAGTAATCGATATTTGGTGCTCTTCCTTTCCATGCCTCATATGGAGAAATATCGGTTTTCTTTAAAGGAATTCTATTAATTATATGGAAATCGGATAATAAGGCCTCACCCCACAAATTGAGGGGTAATTCAGAATGCATCAACATGGCATTCATCATATCTTGATATGTTTGATTCTTTCTTTCGGCCATGCCATTTTGTTGTGGTGTGCGAGGTGCCGAACATTCATGTATTATGTCGTGTTCTTCACAAAATGCATCGAATTCAGTAGAAAAGTATTCACCGCCCCTATCACTCCTAAGGACTTTAATACTTCTACTTAATTGATTTTCCACTTATGTTGTATAAATATTAAAGGCATTAAAAGCATCATCTTTATGCTTTAAGAGATATACATGTGTGTATCTAGAAGAATCGTCGATGAATGTAATAAAATATCTATTTCTCCCACGGGTTAGCATGCCATTGAATTCGCACAAATCTGAGTGTACAAGATCAAGTAGATTTGTATTTCTTTCAACACTTTTCAAAGGTTTCTTAATCATCTTTGATTTGACACATAATTCACATTTTTTGAAATCATTTATATTACATGAAATCAATCCAGATTTAATTAGTCTTTTCATAGAACTAATACCGGAATGTGCTAGTCTATTATGCCATAGAGAAATAGATTCAAGCATGTAAGCGGAAGTAGAAATTTCATTAATAGTATTGTCGACAATACATAGTTTGATCATTCCTTCAGCGGAATATCCTTTTCCAACAAATACACCATTACTGGTCAATATAAGTTTGCCTGATTCATAAACAGATTTAATGTCTGGTTTTCCCAATAAGTCACCACTAATAAGATTCATATTCATGTTCGAGACATGAAGTACATTGGCGAGAGTGACTTTCTTTCCTGAGGTGAAGTTGAGTTTGACCGATCCGGTTCCAACAACTTTAGATCGTACTTCATTCCCATATGCACTTCTTGTCCATCATTTGTCTCAGAATAGGTTTTGAAAGCAGCTTTGTCATAAGAGACGTGCACCGTAGTGCATGTATCATACCACCAACCTTGAACTTTTCCTTTGATTGCCATAATTTCGCCCACTGTAGCAATTATGTCAGCATTTGCATGAACTGCATTGATCTTGTTTTTTGACTTGTTGTGCCTGCAATTCTAGCATAGTGTCCAGGTTTTCCACAAACAAAACATCCGCTTTTTGGACCCTTATGACCGCCAACATTCTTGAACTTATTATGTTCCTTCTTTGGTCCAAGATGACTCTTTATGTCATCATGTTTCTTCTTTCTTTTGGTGGTCACGGCATGGGCTTTAGAAAGACCGTAGATTCTGATTTCTCCATCTCCTTCAATTCCTCCTCGATTCTAAGATGTTTCTGAATTTTCTCCAAAGAGAAGTCCTCAGAACTGTGCAACAATTTCTTTATGTAGCCTTTCCACGAAGGTGGCAATTTTGCAATGACTGCACCGACTTGAAAGGTCTCAGGGATGTCTATTTTCACTGTTTTTATTTTATTCACAAGGACTTGCAACTCATTCACTTGGGGAATAATGGGATTGCAGTATATAAATTTAAAATCAAAATGCTTAGAAATTAAAAACTTCTGTGTACCTTCCTCTTCGGCCTTGAACTTGAATTCGAGGGCTTTCCAGATTTCTGTTGCAAACGGATTATTCGTATAGAGGTCGTAGAGACGATCAGACAGTGTATTCAGAATATGTCAACGACATAATAATTCGTCATCCTTACGTTTCTTGCGCTCTTTCTTGACTTCTTCAGATTCATTTTCTGATGGTTCAGGAATTGGTGCTAAGTCAGGATCTAAGACATAGCGAACCTTAAGGGCAGTCGGTAGGAATGTCATCTTGTATTGCCATCTGGTGTAGTTGGTTCCATAAAAATGATCCAACTTGACAAGATCTTGATTCATAACCTTGATGCTTGAAACTGCAGCGTCGGAAGCCATTGTGTAAATACTTTTAAGACTGTTGGAAATTTCGAGAAGATTAAATGGATCCAGGTTGAATCGTGAACAAAGTCATTTTCCTTAAAAGTATTTCAAGCACTCTCTTTGATGTCTTAGAGTTGGAAAGCAAGAATACCCAGGATAATTCAGCCTAGAATGTTTAAGAGGATGTGCAGATTTTTTGAGTGAGTCATTTTCGAATTCAGAAACATGTATTTATAGGTCATGCATGTGTTGTTTCATAAGTTTGCATCTCTTGATGAAACAACACTTTTTCACCATATGTTGCAATGGTCCACCTATGATCATACAATGCACCACTTCATGAAGTGTTGTATATTTTGAATTCGAAATTCAAACTTAAGCAACGACCAAAATCCTAGAGCAATACTTAGGATTAATTTGCAGCATGTCGGCCGAAGGCTGGCCGCCGGAGCGCCGCCTCATTAACGCCGCAAATAGCCCGATTGCTCTGATGCGTCGTGCCTAAGTGCTCAAGTGTCGCCTACAAGCCGCCACTAGCGCCTCTACGCCCATGCCCTCGGACCCGGTCCCGGAGTCGGAGCCGATGTCGCAGGTACACCGGCGAGGGGTTGTTCGGATGTGACATGTGGCATAATGCTTGGGACCACCACATATGTCCATGTGGAACCTTATCCTCTTTGGCTCCTTTGGTGAGTTTAATGTTTCAATATCTTTATAAATGCTATGTTAGCTCCACTTTTTATGTGAGACTATTTGCAATGCATTTATTGCCATGAACTCAAAATCCCAATTTTGTCATATTGGAACATACCCATGACGATTATTGTTTATAATTTCCAATAAATACTACTAATAAATATGTCTATTAGTCGTGGTGTTTCTCAAAAGTAAAACTCGATTAATCTATGCTCCAACAAATTTATATCTATGAGGAGTCAATCATGTGTCTTTTATGTAATCAATAAATTCACTATAATGTACACATGTCTGCTCAAGTTGTTGCAACCGTTAATCATACACAACCTCATCACTAATCCAAACAACTTTCATCCATACTGAACCTGGATGGGTCCAACAAATATCTCTCACAACTTTTGAGTCATCTCTTTTTCTACTCTAGTAAACATAGCTTGCGTCCTCTATAAGTTTAAACAATTATTATATCTCACTTCTAGGACCTCTTATCTCTTTTTGTAACTTACTCTTATTTTTGTATATTTGGGTGATTCAAGTGATATTCTCCAGATCTCGCTCTTGCAAGAAAAGTAATATTTGTTTAGGTGGAACATGTCTCTTTATCAAATCAACAACATGTTGCTTCTCATTTGTGCTAAACCTACCAACAAAGGAATGATCTTCTAATCTAACCATGATTATGAAGTTCACATTTTACACCAACCTTCCATCCAAATCCATTTTTCGTCAGAGTCGACTTGATTTTGAATGGACATCCATATTTCTTAGTCACATTTTGTGTTGTTCCACTATTTGTATCCTTGTATTCTCCATCTTTATCACATCCAAATAGCACTTTGTAACTTTTACCTCTCTTGCCCGTTTTTATATTTGAATGAGTGATGACAAAAATTACTTTATTTCTAATTTTAACCTCTTTAATCCATCTTATGACCTCGTCGCATGTATCGAATCTTTGTGTATTTGAAAATGCATCAAATATATCTACACATATTTAGTTTTTACAGCATATTTATTGAGGAATTTCAAGTTTAAAAACTTAAAAATGACTTTATGATAACTTTCAATTAAGTCTTTTGGTACAAGAAAAGTTGAATATTTAATATCTTGAGAAAAAGAGTTTGAGTACACATTATTTCCAAATCGAAAGTCATTTTGAACTGCTACATTAAAATTAAAAACATCATAACGCATTTTTATCGGTATAAGAAATAAAGAAAAAATGTACACCAGATCATTTATTACAAATCACTATAAAAAAAATATGTACCATAATTCATTTTAGTAGTTATTTTGTACACATATTAGGGGTGTAATTTTTCGAAAATCTAAAAAAATAATAATAAAGAGTAAAATGGTAAATTAGTTAGAAATATATAAGAATTCACAAAATGTAAGAGTATGAGAATAAATAGAGTATGGGATAAAACTTTAAGTTTTAGATGCCTTTATTGTTTTCTATTTAAAATCTTCCAAAAAATTATGGATTTTGTTTTCTATTTAAAATCTTCCAAAAAATTATGGATTTTGTTTTAGAATTAGGACCTTTGTTAACTATGCAAATTCATGATTTCTTTACGAATATTACCAATAATATAATATTCATATTTTATTTTTATTACTCAAAGAGATTAAAGATACAATTTACATCATTGTTCAAAAAATAAAAAATAAAGAATAAAGTGATACATTAGTTAAAAACTTATTAAAATAAAATTGACATTTTCCACAAAAATGTAACGAATAAATATAAGAGGAGTATGGGGTAAAATTCTAAGTTTTAGATGCCTTTATTATTTTTATTTAAAATCTTTCAAAAAATTATGAATTTTGTTTTTAGAATTAGGACATTTGTTAACAATGCAAATTCATGATTTCTTTACAAATATTACCAATAATATAATATTTATATTTTATTTATGTTACTCAAAGAGATTAAAAATATAATTTTACATCATTATTCAATATATTTCTAAGATTCAATTATGTCATATCCGTATTTTAAAATATATATATATATATATATATATATATATATATATATAATATATATATATATATATATATATATATATATATATATATATATATATATATATATAATTTGACACAATACACGTTCTTATATAAAATTATTTTATAGTATATAAATGCGTCTCCTTTTTATCTTAGTTAAAGATTACTACTGAATTTTATTATAAAAAATTAGGTTAGTGTAAAGTGAATTTCTCCCTCGATTTATTTTTAAATATCATTTTTATTTTTTACGTATATCAATAAAATTAATCATTATTATTATTTTTTAAATAATAATTATCATTTTACCTATAATATCCTTAATTTTTATTACATTTATTTTACTTTTTCTCTCTCCATAATAATAGTTTTGATAAAAATGCACTTAATACACATAGAACTTTACAAGTGACAATTAAAAAGAAATAAAAATTTATCAAAAAAGTGACACTTATAAAAGAAAGGAACGGATGAGTACCATTTACAAACAAATCACTAGTTAAAATTAATGTATGTATAATAATTCGCAAGAATCCTCGGGGTGAAGATTCTCTCCGTGTAAATTGTGTACCACAAGATCCCCTACTACTATTCACTGTATGGAATCCCTATAAAGCTGTTATGCACGTCGTTATTCATACAATGATGAGGCCTAGGGGAAGAAATGATAGGGGAGTATAAAACGCATAGAACAAAAGGAAAATAAACATGAGTCATATTTTCTCATAATGTAACTTTTTATCATCAACAAAGAGTAAAAATTGGTAAACCAAGTTTAGAGCCAAATGATTAACAAATAGAACAGGAGGCAGAAGATCCTTTGCCAGAACTTCAGCTTACGACAATGCTGAACTCAATCTTAAACACAAGCCGCTTCAAATTTTCTGGTTGGGATAAGATTCAATCAATTGTCTAATATGCAGACTTATCTAAGGGCATTCCACACTATACCACCATCCCATAACAACAATTTAAAAATCATATATTTATTTATTTTCCGTTCTAGCTTCAAGTAAAATCCATAACAAAGAAACAAAGGGATAGGTAAATTCAAGAAGTTAGCGCTTCTCGGAACTAAAGTTCAGGCTTTGTGGCTTTTAGCCATCTCATCGACATCAAGTTCCACTTCCAACACTGGTGAATCATTTTGCATGCTGAAAGGACTGGCGAGGGAGAAAATATATTAATAATCAAAAGAACCATACCCATTTGTGCGCAATGTATTAATCTCAGAAATTTGTTACCTGTTCTGTACACGGCCGTGGTCTACAGCACTTCGTAGACAGTATAGGACTCTGCCTACTATGTTCGTCATCTGAATTGGACCAAATGTTCTACTATCATTTGCTTCCTGCCATTTGGGTTGGAAACATTCAAAATAAAGTATCATTCATTGTTTACAACAAATTGAGGAGTCAAAAAATAACCAAACATACTATAAATATTATACTTTCCTTTTTGGAAACTTGCACTCAATGCTTAGATATAAAGACATCAAAGGACAAAAAATGTCAGGTTCAAATAACTATATTTTCGGTTTTCACTTAACATGGAGACACAGCGCTACATACAAAAAAATTTTAAGAGCTAGCCACTGAAACCATTAACTTTAGATTTCTATTGTAGCTATTATTATTAAGAAGCTTTGGTCAAAATAGGATTTGAGAAAAATTTACTTCATGAACCCAGACACAAACACAACGTAGAACCATATCAAAGTCTTAAGCATAATTCCAAAATATGCTTAAGTGAATTGCCGTGCCAAACTGTGGACTGCTTCATTTTGTAGTGAAGGAGTGCGATAGGTGTCGAACGCACAGGTAATATCTCAAGGCGAAATCAAATGCCCCAAAACTCTATTAGAAATAAAACTCTTTGATGTGTGGGGCATAGATTTCACGGGACCTTTCCCACCGTCTTTGAAAAGAATTACATCTTGGTTGCAGTGGATTATGTCTCAAAATGGGTAGAAGTTGTAGCATTACAGACTGATGATGCTAAAGTGGTGATAAATTTTCTAAGAAACTGTATATTCTCAAGGTTAGGGGTGCCGAGAGCATTGATCAGTGATGAAGACACCCATTTCTTGAATACGTTGATGGAAAACCTATTGAAAAAGTATAATGTGAAGCACAAGATTGTCACTCCTTATCATCCTCAGATGAGTGGGCAAGTCAAAGTTTTGAATAGGCAAATCAAGCAAATTCTTGGAAAGACTGTCGATGCTTCTTGAAAAGACTAGTCAACCAAACTATAGGATGCATTGTGGGCATACAGAACTGCGTTCAAAACACTCATAGGTATGTCTCTCTATCAGTTAGTTTATGGAAAAGTCTGTCATTTACCACTTGAGTTAGAGCACAAAGCGTTTTAGGCTTCCAAATTCTTGAACTATGATCTTACAAAAGCTGTCGAATCCCGAATTCTTCAATTTCATGTGTTAGAAGAATTATGAATCAAGATTATGAGAATGCCAAAATTTATAAAGAATAAACCAAAAAATGGCATGATCAAAAGATTCAGAAAAAAGAATTTTGGGAAGGACAGTCGGTTCTGCTGTTTAATTTCAAGTTGAAGTTGTTTCTTGGAAAGATGAAATCTAGATGGTCTGGCCCGTTCGTTGTTAACAAAGTCTTCTCTTATGGGGCAATAGAACTGAGGAATCAGAAAAATGAGGTCACTTTTAACGTTAAGCAGAGAATGAAACCATACTACCAAGGACAAGGAAGGCTAGGGAAATCCTTGAGACCGATAATGGGGATTTCCCCTCTTATTACTATATTGGCAGATTAGTACACTTGTTAACTTACCGATCAAGTTTTTAGCGCCGTTATTCTGCATGTCAGCGTCAAAATCAACGAACGCAATCGTATCAGTCTCATGTTCCCCATGCACAAAAGCGGAGATAGGGGACATGAATCCTGGCGGACTGTGTAGGCTATTGCTGATGTTGCGGATGAATTGGTCCTCCCAGCTGGATCAGAGTCTCTATCCCAGAATACCGATAACGATCATAGTGTGAGGCTGGTGGCTCTCCTGCAAAGGGATCTCGAAACCTCTGAGCAGCTGCCCAAGTGTCTACCTAGTGAGTCAGATAACGGCCAGACAATCCGAAGTGTGCACACATATCCTGAATCATGCAGAAATGACTCATCCGGTCAAAATGTGCCTGAGAATCCTCATCAGCTATAGTAGGAGTTGCCAGAGACACTCTCTAATGGACGTCCTGCCTAGGTGGGACACTCGGTCCTACATCATCTACCTGTGGTCGCCTCGTGGCTCTCACTTTGGCATTTTGATCCTCCCTCGCCACAGTATTCTCCTTCAACCATACAGGATCCAGAGGTCGAGCTGGCTTCACCATCTGCCTGTCGTCCAGATTTGCTACCCCTGCCTTCTGACATAACATCAAGATCACATTAGCATGCCCTAACGACTTCTTCGGGGACTGAGCTATCTCATTCATATCTCCAGAAATAATCCTGCCTATGTTGACAGGCTGACGAGTGAGAAGCAGGTACAGCATCAGATCAGAACCACTCTGGTTCATGTCTAGAGTGTGGTGCATGAAGTATGGACATACTTTTGGAATGGCATCCATATCCACAACGAACATCTTAGAAGGGCTTTGTTTCACAGTTGGTTGTCAGTCTTTACCCGGCTGAGCTAACAAGTCCCGCATGGCATTATACGGCCAACATACTGGAGAAGATGACTTCATCGTATGAAATTTGCTATTGGGCTCAAGAAACTTACACTTCAGCACCCTCTTAATTTTTTCCAATCGTACTCACTTTTTTTCCCTCAGACCCTTGACTCCAATCAGTAACAGAAGCAGAATCATAAAATTCAAGAACAAGGTTGCGCGCTACAGGCTGGATCTGTTGATTTAGATATGTGAGCTTGTGCTTTATGAGCACCTCATTAACCTTGTGCAGTTGGTCGGTTGTAGATTCCAGACCCTCTCTTCAATTATTTTTCGTTCTGAAAGGATCCTAAACCGTTCAGCATGCACAGCAGATTTTTGAATCTCT